>NC_136692.1:5402488-5527488 GCF_947650265.1 Symphodus melops | reverse complement strand
CACGGCAGAGGAAACCAGCTCTGTCAGCTGTGACATTTCTTGTCCTATGCAGAAAACCCCAGATATTCTCAGATGTCTCGATTTGCATAGAAACTGTCTTTTTTAATGCCCTAAAGACATGTGTTCATACAAACATCTTGTACATTTTGCTGTAAGTGTGGAAACATTTTATAGCATCTTGCAATAAGGAAACAGGATCTCAGTAGGTTGCCCTTGACCTATTCCAGTCAGAAGAGCAATAAGGAAAAAGAAGGGTGCCACTGTGTGTTTTATGATTGTTCTCTGACGACAAGTAAGGTGATAATACACTGCAACTTTACCCCAATTATGAGCTCAGAGTGCATGTGATTACACAGAGCCAGGTCAATACAATATGCGCTTGACCTTCTTTCGAGACACTTTTTCAATTTGTATTTCATAATATTTAGGGCTTATAGGAAAAAGACATGAGAGCTGCAGTCATCCAAAATATATACAGCTGAACATGAAGACTACTGAGAGTAATATATAATAGTTCAGAACATGAGGAAGTACATTCTCCCTCTTTGTACCACATGGACTTACAGTGTAAAGAAGCCTTTAAACATATAACTCAAATGAAGAAGGATACTGGATATAACCATGCACCTTATTAAACACATGAACTGAAACTTCTTTCTTTCTTTCTTTCTCAAATTTATTTTGCACATGAGCGAGTAACACAATAAAGTAAACTATAAAACCAACAATCAAAATCAACGACAGAAGTCAAATCAACATTTCATTTTACATTTATTTTGAAAAAATGAAAATAAATAGAGTAAATAAACAAATACATAAATCATTTATGAAAAAAACCCAATTGTTAAAGCCCCCTTCCTCCCTGTGCCCCTGTAGTGTTTGTACTGCTTTTTAAACTTTGAAAGTCGGCCATGCTTGGACATTGCTTTAGCTCCACACCCAAACTGTTCCACAACATCACCCCACAAACAGAAAAACAACAACTTTTTAATACTGGTTGTGCCCTCTGATGTTTTAAGTTGAACTCCCCCCTCAGCTTTTTACCTCCCTCTCTGTTAAAATAAACTATTTTAGTATATTTTCAGTAAGTAGATTGTTTATTGCTTTGAACATGATTTGTGCTGTTTGAAAATGAGGGCTAGGTCAGCATGACGGCTGAGCACATTTCAAGGAGAGTGAGACCCTTTGTGTTCTTCCCTGCCAGATACTCGGGTTAATGTTCAACCAAAGTAAATGCCATTTGACCCATGTTGGTGCTTGCTTTTTTGTTAAAAAGCTCTTCCTGTACATGCCAATGATTTTCCTATCAAAACTAAAATGCAAATTCAGCCTTCATCCCGCAAGCAAAGACAAGGAAGTGTGTATGACCTGTTATTTATTTAATAATTCAGGTAGCTGCTGAACTAACAAACCTTTTGTCCTTTATTTTACAGTGTGAAGAAAAAAAACAGCCAAGATGTGTTGCTCCGGGTTGCTCAAAATTATGATGTTTGTCTTCAATGGCGGCATCTTTGTAAGTTAAAGAAAGACAAACTAAAAATGTTCTGTTTCTGTACAAACGTCAGTCATCTACATACTGACACATACAGTCACTAATGTAGGTAACAGTCAAGGATCTTTTCTTTGACATTGCATACAATACTTGGACATTTTGGTAGAAACACTTGATCACTTTATATCATTAGATTTGCAGTTTATCCCTTTATATGTTGAAGATGAAGCCAACAGTCATCTTAGCTTAGCATAAAATAGACCACCTCTTGTTTGAGAAATAATTCAAATGCTTTAAAGTTTTTTTTCCTTTTTTTTTTTTCGGGCTTTTCTGCCTTTACTTGAGAGAGAGAGAGACGGAAATTGGGCATTGGCATGCGGGAGAGGGCCTGAAGCCTGAGTCAAGCCCAGGCTGCCCACATGAGGACTATTAGCCTCCATACATGGTGGCACATGCGCTGCCACTGCGCTACAGGCGCCCCCGAATGCTTTAAAGTTTTAATTGACTTGTAAAAATATGCCACTGTAGAGGGCAACATGCTAAAAACAGATGATGAAGTTAACAACATTCAGTAGTGGAGTTCCTTCCTTTGACTGTATAAAACATGGACATAGTCTCAGTGATGTTGCTAATTGGTTACTGAAGGGGAATTCTGAAGCCCAACAATTGTCACATTAAATCTGCTGTGCCGTCTTCATTTTTGATCAATCTGGTAACAGGCAAAGAGGTGGAGTTGAGGTGGTTCTTAAGCCTCCTGTCAAGCAGCGACAATGCACCCACTTGAAATCATACAGAATCAGTCACACCTAGAATTAAGGGTAAATCTTACCACAAAAAGTATTGAGAGTTACCCCCCTCCTGTTTTTTTCCGACAGACATGAACTATTCTGACGCTTCCTCTTTAGTACCAGGCTGTTGGCATGTTTACTTTTCTAGTAAAACTGCAGTGTTTAGCACCTTCATATTAGCTTAATCTTTTAACACCAGAAGTCTCTGCGTTGTATCCCCTTAAAGACTGTCAATAATCTCACCTCCAGGCAAAGAAGTAAAAAAAAACAAAAAAAAACGTGTTTATATATCACAAGTTTTGTATGGAAAGCCCCAAATGTTATGTGTTATTTTTAAAGCTCTCGAGCCGTCAGTTGGAGAATTTTCTCAAAGTTAATCAAACTTCAAACTAGATGTTTCATCTTGCTTCTAGTGTTATGCTAAGATAGGCAAAAGGGCTAACTCATGTTTATAGATTCTTATTAATCATTCAGATATGAGGAGGAAGGGATTTTTTTCCTTTCATGCACTGCTCAAAAGCCAATAAGCCTGTTTATAATTCAGATAAATGACTTATGGTACAAGGAAATACAAATCAAACGCAAGAGAGATACATTATGAGACAAGAACTGATAACAGCAGCCTGATAAATAATTATGCAACTGAAGAAAACAATAAAATGATTCGTCTTAATATAAGGATACAAAGATCAGTTTAAAGGCAATTGACAACACACCACCCGTATGGTCAAACTAACCTGTCTCAACACGGTCTAATCCTAACTCACATTCCCACAAGTGGGCGAGCGAATCAACGTTTGGTGAATTCTGCTTTACAACAATAGGAACATGTTGTACCCAGCCTTTAGACATCCCTTATTGATACTGTATTGCTCGATGTGATATTAAAACAACAACCCTGTTTTGACATTGTGTTGTCATTCTTTCTCTTTGCTCTATTCTTTCCTTACGCTTCCTGCAGTTGGCAGGTGCGGCCATCCTGGGAGTTGGGATATGGATGAAGGTGGACAGCAATTCTCTGCTGCGCTTACTGGACAGCGTGGATGGCACTCCGTCCGAGTTGTCCGAGCTTGTCTACGTCAGCTACCTGCTCATTGGTGTGGGTGCTGTGCTGCTCATCATTGGCTTCCTGGGCTGCTGTGGAGCCGTCAGGGAGAGCAGGTGCATGCTGCTGACGGTGAGTGATTCAGGGATTATTTTAAAAAGGCACAGCGCCATATGGGTTTGTCAGGACCTTTTTTAGTCATCACATCATTCTTTGCGTAGTTTTAAAGACAATAACACATCTGTTCTTTGCTGTGGTTGAATCATAATGTTGTTTCTGTCAGTAATTTCAACGGAGAAGTGAGAATGAAAACCCTCTGACTCAGTATACCAAACATTGTAGCTCTATGGAAAACTGCATGTTGCTTGTTATTGTAAATAGTTTTGGGTTTTATTTCCTGCAGTATCTTAACATCTGTGCCTGTCCAGTTTCCAGGCCTGTTTGTTTTTATTCCCACGCTGAGACTTTATGTTACACACAAAGTAAGAATTTCACATGCCTGTACTTATTAATCTGTCTCTCTCCATTCAGTTCTTCAGCATCGTGCTCATTATTTTCCTCATCGAGGTCGCTGGAGCTGTGGTGCTGCTCGTTTTTCAGGACTTGGTAAGTCTCTGTTGAAAGCCAAGAATCAGGCTAGTCATATATGCCAGTGTAAACATGTTGCATACTGTATTTAAAAAGTCCTTTAGAACTCTCTTTGATTTGAACTAATATGTTTTGTTATATCTTGTCCTCAGGCTGAAAAGATTCTTGACGGTGTGGAGGAGGGAGTGAGAAAGGACATTCAATCTAACTATGGAAAGAGTGAGAGTGTGACGTCTCTCTGGAACACCACAATGGAAGGGGTACTCTCTAAATATACATTTAACTGAATAAACTAGATACCAGATATGCAGATATGTAATGGTCCAAGTCATGATATTGTCAATGGAAAATAGACTTGTATAGCGTGTATATTTCTTGTCTTTTGACTACCAAATCAATTTTACACCACATGTCACCCCTACACATTCACACACTGATGGCAGAGGCCACTATGTAGTTTAAATAATCCCATTTATACACATGCACCGCTGACAAAGCAGAGGGAACAATTCAGGGTTTAGTGTGTTGCTCAAGGACACTTCAGACATGTTGCTGCAGGAGCTGATCACATTTTATTATTTGATTTAAATGAAGCAGCCCTACAAGCCTTACACCACTTAGGATAAAGGTTACTGAACAGTTTTTTTTGTGTGTTTTCCTTCTAGTTTAAATGCTGTGGATTCAAGAACTACACCGATTTTGATGGCTCTCCTTTTTACAATGACCACGGAGAGGACGTTTATCCGATCACGTGTTGCAACACTACCATCACCACGGGTGTTTGCAATACAAATGCAGCACAAAGATCGGTACGAGACCAAGATAATGATTTACTAATTTTGGACTCAATGGTATTTTAGAGCCTATAAGAAATCCTTATCTCTATCGTTATTCTTTCAGATGATTGACGGCTGCTTTCACAAGCTGCTAAAACTCATAGAGGACAACGCTGTGATCATTGCAGGCGTGGCTCTAGGAATAGCTGCTCTTGAGGTACAAAAAACTAATGTCAGACTGGGTTCTTCACCTTTTTTCAGCCACCAATCTCGAAGAATACTGTGCGCTGTGATCAAAATAAACTCTATAGCCGTTTTGTTGTTCTGGAAATAATTAGATTCTAAATATCTATCCCACAGGACTGAATTAATGTGTACTATAGGAGCCATATCTTAGATCCATTCAACTGTCTGCAGATTTTGTGTTGATTCATTATTTTCTTTGCAGATTGCTGCCATGGTGGTTTCGATGGTCCTCTACAACAACATTGGAAACAAGTCGTGATTTGTGTTTGGGATTGAAGGACATCATCATAATTGGTGGAGAAATTTGACCTCTAAACAGCTTTTAAAGTATAACGTTTTTATTTCTTGATTCAAAACGGACAGATTAACGATGCTAAATGTTCTACCTGCAACCTTCCTTATTATTGGCCCTTTTGTAGAGCATTACAATCTCAGATGTAGAGGTGGTCAATGAAGCTGATATATGTACACATTTATATGTGAATTATTTATGTTTTAATACAGTTTATGTGTGCTGACATTGCATGTGTTGATGCATGAAGATATGTGTAATGATGCACAGAAAGGTCAGTTCTGTCAATGTCAGTTGTTTTTACCTCTTGCATTCACTGTAGTGATACTTATTTTTGGATGTTTGATCAAATTGAAATAAATTAATAGATCAATATTTCAACCCTGACTTCTGCTCTTCTTATTGATATTTCATATTTTGACATGCATATATCAAACATGTTTTCTTCGAACGCATACTTGTTTAGATCAGTCACATAAACTGTATTCAACACCGAACGAATATACATTTTATAAAAGTATGAGAATTTGTTAATTATTATACAGTAATCCTAATTCAGATATATTCATTCAGTAATTCTTGTTTTAGAAATGAAGTTACATTATCAAAGATAACTGCACACAACATTCAGTCTCTCTGGCCTCAGTTAAAATTAAACCCATCTGTCCATCCAAACTTCAAGAGGCAATAACAATAGAGCCCCCTCCCCTTATTTAACCCCCCCAAAAAAACCAAACAGAATACATATTAAAAATGTTACATCCTCATGTGTTTTTATGTAACTGCAAAGTCAAAGAATCTGTCTGATCAAGTACCATCTAGTTTAATCAAGACAAAACCCGCCTGCTATGTTAATTATTCAAAAACACCTAGCTGAGTAAATTATATGATATTTATTATCTTGTTGTTTATTTTATTGACGTGAAAATGTACAAAAAAGCCATGTTTGACATGCCAGGTTACAGAAGGTCATCAAAGAGAATAGTGATATGCAGGCTATAAAATCATTTCTTTGACAGACTCATTGTGAAAAACGTAGTGAATCAATTGAAATCATTAAAAAAGATTGTATGTGTAACATGAGGGTCCGATATATATATCGGACCCTCACGTTACCATACATGGTGGATGGATCACTCTACTTAAAAGAAACAAGGAGATGGAGTCCAATAACTTTTCAACAGCACTTTTACTTATCTCCACAAGATAGCTACCACTGCTTCTCCTAATACAATACAATCCTAATCCTAATCCAATCCTAATACAATAGTAGTAGTGTGGTTTGCCTTTTCAGGCAACCACCCTAACAGGGCAATTACACAAACACTTTGTAGAAAGGGAGGTTGAGGGGAAGTGATACAAATGACTGCTGTTTGTAGAGTTTTGAACATATACCACAGAATCTGTTCATTTCTCCAACTTTCCATTTCCCTACCGGAACTATAGTGCACCTTTAAGCTGTACTGGTGGTCAGAAGAAAGTCTCTTCATCCTCAGTCTTGGGCATTTTAGCCAATCTAAAATACCTACACTCTTTTTCTAACAGTGTTCATGCTTCAAATAAAAAAAACCAATGAATCTACCAATATATGTAAATTCCATAAGTGACCTTTAATTTTCACATCAGTTTTCATTAAGCTTAATTGGTTTAGATAACACAGCTAAAAAGATGGACAGTAAAGATTCACATTTCTGATTAAATATTTACCCGTCTTTATGCCATGCATGGCATGTAAGGTCTTGAGGACATGGTATTTGATGTGCAAGATGCAATCTATAGGAGTCGAACTCAGAGGGTTCATTATTAGATTTCCTCCCATTGTTCTAGTGAAACCTGTGTCATATTCTCAGGAAACGTCCCAGCCTGATGACACAAGTCAAACAAAAAGGTCACATCCAGCTAACACTGCATCTCTTTTTTCTAATATATCATCAAACCTATCTGTGTTAATTTATCAACCGAGACTGCACTAAGTATGATTTTTGTATCCACTTATGCACAATTATAGGTGGGTCCTTGTTGACAACACAAACACTTCCTCCTTACACATCACATGACCCATCCTTAGCCAATCAAAGGCAAGGATAATTAAACTCACGAAATGTAACAGTATTTTAAACTTGAATTTAAATGAATGAATTAACTGAAATATATGAATGTACTTCACTTTGAAATCTTACATATGTATATAAAACTCATAAAAAAAACTTAAAACACTTGAATTCCATAAAACCCTTTCAATAAATGGAGAAAATATTAATAAACAGGCTAGTGGTAACGCTAAGATTCAGTGATAATACGCTATACTGCTTGTGATTGGCCGGTTTGAATCTCACCACTTGTTGTCCAAAGTGTTGGAAAACACAAACTTAAAAAAATGTGTTCAGTTTCTAATTGAATAAATACAACATGTTTTAATCGTTTTGGTTGAAATACATTAACTTATTGTTAAGAGGCCGGAAGCGTTTCTCCTGTTATTGGTAAAAAAAGATGAAGATGACGGTCAACCTTTAAAATCCAGTCAGGAGGATTATCATCGCTAATGTGGTGCACAAATTTAGGAAATGGAAGATAAAGAGGACGATGTTTTGACCTGCGAAGAACTGGCCGTGCTGCTTCAACACTTTAAGTTAACATTGTGTGCAGCCTCGGACCAGTGTTAGCTAGCAGCCTGTAGGAATTGTTTGTTGATGTTGACGTTGTGTCAGAAACATCGACTTTTCTCATGAACAAAGTATTTCAGTGAGGGCTATAACTAGATTAAATATGTTTCTAGACTACTCAGATTGGATTTTTTAAAGAAAGAAATCATGTTTCTGTCATTGTAGACCATGAAGGTGATAAATAGAGGTTCAGTGCATGACAGGTCTACAATATAAGATATAAGATATAATACACACTTGATCTATGTCTTTCATGTAGCTTGTAAACTGATTTAATGTTGATAACAGTCAGAGAGCTGCTAAGGTAAAGAAGCAATAGTTTGTTGGCTTTACCATTTGTTCGTGTTTTGTTGCCAACTTGTTTCTGCCACCAACAGGTGATGGAGAAATCTGTGCACTTATATGTTCTTTTCAAACCAGTAGGATGTGGTTTTCTACATTTGAAAGAACATTTTACGAGTAAGACCAGAGGACAGGGACTTTATGACACTGATGTCTCACAGTGTCAATGGTCTTGTTCACATAAATCTGTCCAGTGACAGAACACGCCTTGCTGTGTTGTTGATGTTATCCATCACATTCCTCCTCAGCCTGTGTTGTAGTGGCAGGTCATTCGTAGTGATTCTAGGAAGGTTAAAAGGGTACAAGCTATTATGAATAATAGGAAAGAAGAATTATGAGGCTGCACATGTGGTGGTGACGGAGAGGTGAACTGTTAAAGATGTTCAAATGTCACCATCAGAGCGACTGTAATGTGCAGTGTGAGGTTGTGGAAAGATACTTAACTAGGTTTCATTACCACATGTTTTAAAACAATAGAGCTCCATTATTTACTTGTTAGAAAGTACAGGTATCCTATAGAAAGAGTGTACTATGTAGGACTTCTATTTTAGTTGTTATGGTGTCGAAATGAGTATTTAATGTTTGATTTTTGAAGTTTACAATTCAGGTATTGTGACACACTAATGCAGTGTGAACGACCTTTAAGAAGGCTGATTGCTGGTCTGTGTGTGTGTGTGTGTGTGTGTGTGTGTGTGTGTGTGTGTGTGTGTGTGTCAGCATTCATGTAAAGTTTAATGTGTGCTAACTGACTGCTGAAGCTGCAGGTTTTCCTGTCACATGTCCTGTTGTCATAGTCTGAAAACATTCTCTCTCTCTCTCTCTCTCTCTCATCATAAAACAGTTTGAACTCCAGTGAAATGCATCATGTGACAACTCTGCCAACTTCTGCGTCACGCTGTTGTTCTCTTGGTTGAGTGTTTGATTGTTGAAAGTACTCATGAAGGTTAATTTTAGATCACGGAGCAGAGATGGAATATTTGGGAAAATCGGAAGTAAAAAACGATTTCTCGTAACATATTGTGTGGGTGTGATCAGGTACTTAGTTAAACATGTCGGGGTGTGATTTCTCAAACTGCTCCACATGTGTATGTCTGCTCTGAATGAACTTTGTAATGGAGCACGGCCCCAGAGTCTATCGAGCACGTGAGCCTCTAAAACGATGCCGGGCTTTTCTCTTCTTTGCCGTACACTATGAACCGTCTGTCTTCTTCTTGTTCGGCCACTTTGTGATAGTTCACAGAGAAGTTAGCTGACGAGGCAGACCTGTCCAGAGTCTGACTACAGATTTCACCTGCTTCACCTCACTTTGCTTTTTCGTCCAATGAGTCTAATTCCAGACCTGGATTGTAGCTCTTCAAGTTTGTTTTACTGATAAACACTTTACACCATTTTATTTGCTGATATCAACTTATTTTTCTTGGCCCTATCAGTGGTGGAAGAGAATGGAGTTTTTCCTACTTTTGTGTCAGACTAAACGGCTGCTGGACTGACTTTCTCTTTTCTTAAAGTAAAACACAAAAACCTAACACTTCGACAAATGTGTGAACCTCGAGAAAAGCTTCAGCCGAGTCATTAGTTTTTACCAAAGTGTCACTGAGAAGAATTGTGAAAATAGAGTCAACGTTGAATACATTCACATTCTGAAAAGAGATACACATTGTGTAAGAGTGTGAGGAAGAAAAACAAAAAGGTTTTATTGGAACAAAAACATTTCTCAAAGTCTTCAGTGGTTCATACAGAACAGACAGAAAAATAGTGAGAGCAGGTGAATAGAAGGGGGGACTATACTCTTATTAAAGTCTGCCCTCTTGTGGAAAACACATGAACTGCAGATACAGAGATTGTGTTTTCTATAATAACACTGAACACGTTATGTTGTAGTTTTTAACTGAACAATTGTTTAAAGATCCTGAGAAGGGATCATGTCTAAATGTGTCAAATCTTCAGATTAAACTGATGGTCCTCCATCGTTTTGTGAATCTGTCTTCACCATCAGACAACGTGTGACACATGAAACAGAGGTGGGAGAGAGTTTCAGGAGTAAAAGTGCCTCTTGTTCACCCAAGAGCACTTTGAGAAAGTCAAACACCCTGAATGTTACGACTCTGTCAGCCCGTTTACCTTCCAGCAGCTCGGCGGTGTGATCAGGACACGGCCGAGCGAGCTCACTGAAGTCTAATGGTGCAATGATGGGACCACAGGTTGGTGGCTGTGGGAAAAATGGACAGGAGACAGTTTGTTTGCCCAGAGAACATAAAGTCATTAGCACTTTATGACCAAATGTAACAGGAACACCTGCTGAATGAGCCTTTTATTGAAGGCGAAAGCGCTTTTTGAACGAGCGGCCCTCCTGAAGCTTCCTGAAAAGTTTCCCCTGCTGCATTACTTTACCATCAGCTTGTCAAATGATTGATATCGAGATTGTTTTTGAGACAGAAGTGTGTGACTTTAATTACCCATGGTATTAAGAAGTACCAAAAGTTTAAAAAAGAGTCCAGAGTTTGAGTGATATTTGAAGGAGAGGATGGACCTCAAGCTAGTTTTAAAAGTACCAAATGTAAACGACTAAACCTTGACAAAGACTTGTGAGGCAGAGCTTTCAACATCATCAAAACATGACATGACGACATCTCCCCTCAAACATCAATGTTATTAAGTGCACAGTTAAGATGTTTAGATTATTGACAGTATCCAAAAATACTGAAGCTTTAAAAAAAACAAAAACCTAAAGATCTTCAGTCGGGATGTAAAGATTGTCAAGGTTCGAATCGCAGTAGCATCGTGAGCGTCAGCAGGCCTTATCATGGCAGTCGAAACATTTTTGCTTCCAGAGACTGAAAATGAAAGAGTTGAGAAGATAACAGACGAGACAAAAACTGTGTGCAAATATTGCAACGAGACAAATACACAAATAGAACAACCGACATGGTGCAACATTTAATCGACACCACGATGAGAAGCTCCGATCACCTCCCGACGCTCTCAACATAAATAGTGAGAGAATTGTTACATCCCTAATCTTCAGTCATGTTTTAAACCCAAACAGAGAGAGAGAGCACATCCCTGGACCAAAACATTGGACCAATGTATTTGTGCTATTTAGATAATATACAGGAGTTTGATTACAGTAAAAACATGGAAATGACCCAGTATTGGGTGCCAAGGACGTCCATTGTTTTCACTGTTGTGTCAAAACAGGTATATTCATTTTTACATGAATCATAACAAAGTTTAAAATCCTGCTATCTTAACAACCCGACTTACCCGCTGAATGCTCGGTGACTCAAGGCTTTTCACTCAACCTGAGTTTTTAAATCCTTTTAAGTTACTTCAAGTGATGTACCATTAAAACATACATTATTTATTTGGCTACAAGGACCAAGCTAATTGGTTTATGACTTTGTGTTGAATGCTCACCTTGACTCTGAAGTCCTCTCAGTCTGGCGACTTTCCCTGAGATGGAGTTGTAGTCTCGGTGTGATGTCTGGCCCCGTGTGGGAAATGCGACACCTTCAGTTCCATTAAAATTCAGGTGAGAACTGGCAGCTGCCTGTATAAAAGGCTCCCTCCATCACTCCCACTAAACACTGACAGCAAGGTTTTCCATTTGGAACCTTGGACCAAACCTCCAGACAAAGATTTTCCATTTTTTCGCAAACTTTTTTTCTGTCCGATTTTGAAAATATTTATTTATTTCGATCTATCCGTGTTTATTTACAAGAATGGCCTTCCCTTTCATCCTCATCCTTCTATCCCATTGGACCCTGGCTCTAACCTTCCCTCACGGTGCCTTTGACAACATCGTGAAAGGATCAAGAGTGGACTTTGAGTCATCAGGAAGTGGACCGGATGAACCCGTCCGGGGAGTAGTCAAGGTGGTGCAGCTGGACCCTCGGACCCTGACCCAGTCAGGCTTCTTCAGACAGGGACTGACCCCTAGAAGAGCCCCCTCCCTCAGCTCCAGACTGTCCTTCCCTGCTTTCTTATCTCAGGGCCGTCCAGGTCCAGCTCCAGGCCTCAGGACCCCACTGAGTCCACTGCACCATCTGCGCCCTAAAAATGAGCTGGAGGTGAAGAAGAAGCAAGGCCTGCAGATGTGGCAGAGAGCCGCAAACAAAGGAGAGAAGATGCACCTGCCAATCAACCTGAAGGACACCAAACAGACGTGCACTGCTATACCCTTCACCCAGGTAAGCAAACTACTATTATTCCAATTTCATTTAGAAAGCCAAGAATTCACTTTACATTCTCTGCCAAAGTTTGTTTCTTGCTTAAAAAAAAGAATTGTGACAGAAATCAGAAAAAAGCAAGAAAATGTTTGAATGGCCAACCGGATAATTGTAGGAAACAAAGGCTGCTGTATTGATGTTGCATGGTATGGATGTAAATAAACACAAAGGTGTTGTGTATTGAATCTTTGGTTGTTTATTAAGACACACTGGCTGTGATGTGTAACTAACCTTTGCTCCCGTCTGTCTTCCTCCCAGCATGTGACAGCCGAGGGATGCAGCACGGTCACCGTGCACAACAAGCTGTGTTTCGGCCAGTGCAGCTCCCTGTTCGTCCCGTCCGAAGGGGAGTTTGCAGGGCCGCGCTCTCCCGGGACAAGCTCGCTCCACCACCGGACCCCCTGCTCCCGCTGCGGCCCTTCGAAATCTCGCACTGTGAGCGTGCCTCTGCGCTGTGGAGCCGAGGTCAGGGAGAGGCGGCTGGTGGTGGTGGAGGAGTGCAAGTGCGAGACAGGCCGAGAGGAAAAGAGTTTTGAGGCTGCCGCGTCCACGCGCCTGTGATTCTGTTCCAGCCAAGGACTGATACCGTCATTCTCTTCACTGATGGACTTTATCATCACTTTATGAAAATGAACGAGAAACGTGCACCTTTCTGAACATGTGTATTTGTGTTTGTATCTGTGTTTGATCACGAGTCTGAATGTGTTATTCAGAATAATATGTCGTGGTGTTTCTTCACACCCATGATTGATGACAAAATGACCTTTATTTGGGTCACGTTGCAACAGACAGATCAGTCCACACTGGACCAGCGTTATGTTTTCAAAAAAGTGTTTAGATTAAACTAAACTGTAATATTGTGGTCGTGTATTATTGTCATTAAAATGTCCTGTTTGTCCTGATTACTTTAGCCCGGCGTTGCTAATTAGTTTTCTGCTAACACTGTTAGATTCACAAGTGCTGTTTAGTTTGCATGCAAAGCTCGAGTTAAAACACGAGGAGCATTTGTTTTTTGTTTTTTTTCTCCACCCACTCTCGCATTCAAGCGCTCAAGTGTCAGCTCCTATTTTTTATTAAAAAGCCTTGTTCCACCGACTTTTAGCACGTAGCACTTACATCTGAAAGCCCCAAACTAGAGAGCAAACGAGCTATTGAGCACGGGTACTTAGGAGTAAGCAAACATAATTGTTTCAGCATGGACCCCTGAATTATGTATAGGAACCACCTATTCTCATGCCCAATCTCTTTTCAGACTTGTTGTGGGAATTTGAACATCCTTCTCTGCAGATGCACTTGAGCGGCTGAGCATGTGTGATTATGTGTGTATGCCCTTTTTTTTTTTTTTTTTTTTCAATTCGGGCCCATAAAACCTATTATTCATTTATATCCTGGCACCTGGGCCTGGTAAAGTGAACTCATCCCACACATGCCTACATACATTCCCAGAGGAGCAGAGAGAAGGGGGCTCTTTACGTTGCCTTGGCATGCTGTCAAAGTGACTGTTTAGATGGCCATTTGTATTCACGTGGGCTTTCGGGAAAAAGTGAAAGCGTTCATTGCGCTACGGGGGTTGCATTGAGCCCCTCGGATTCCATTAGCATGTGATTAACATCTTGGATTGATGGCTATATTTTCCAAGATTGATGGGACAAATATTTGCCCAGGTCTTAACTGGGAGGAATTAGGGGCCACCTTTTAATCAAGCTCTCCATTGTGTTCTAAATATGCAGAGGATAGAGAGGCAGTGAGGCTTGAAGAGGCATGCTCGCTGTGATCACTTTTTTTTGCTTTTTCAAAACTTCTCCTTCCTCCCCGTGCGGATTGTTGTTCGTGAATTGTCAGATTCGTAACGTCAGCTGCGACGTGTTCAGCCATCCATCTCTGTCCCTGCTATACGGCACTTGGGTGCGGTAACAATCTGCCCACTGACGATGGTGGTGAAGAGAGTCGTGATCTCACTATCTCACTGCCTATTCTCTCAAACCCTATACCCCTCTTCTTCCAATCTTTTGTCTTCCTTTTTTTTTAAATACAGGATAGTGATAAAAAAGAAAGCAGGCATTGGCGAGGGAGAGGAGGAGGAGCGGGTAGTGGTGTGTATATGTGTGTGCGTGTGTGTATGTGTGTGTGGGGGGGTAGTTGTTGATTGAACAAACAAGGTGCACAAGAGAGTGCACCACTTAGCAAGACAGATGTCAGCCCCCTTTGCATTGTGGGATCCGGCGGAGCACTCCTGCGTCATTAAGGATGGCCTGGTTCCCATGGCGAAGGGGGAAAGGAAGGAGCGAAAAGGAGGAGGGCCCTCTGCCAAGTTCAGCGCCTCGGGGATCAGATCAGCGTCACGGGGTGCTAAGTGGCCTAGTTAGCGCTTTAAAACGCACAATGAGCTGCCTGCTCTTTCTCTCTGTGTGTGTAGGCCTTTTAACTGTCAGACGTGGAAGTGATTGTGTGTGTGTGTGTGTGTGGGGGGGGGGAGCTCAAACGATATCAGGTCAATCAAGGTGTATCAAGGGGAAACTGAATCATCAATGGACTGTTCGAGGCCTGATTTCGTGCATTTTCTTGGAAGTCTTTGAAAAATGTTTTTCTAGACCATCAGAAAGTCTTAATTAACAGCACACGCTTCTTATGTTTCCTTTGTCTTATAATTGACTTGAAAACAAATATTCCCAGGCGGGAGTATCGAGATGTTATAAACTCTTTTTGGATTACTGTTCTTGTAATGGGACAGCTGTAGACAGACATTGGGTGGAGAGAGTGGGGAAGACATGAAGTTAAGGTGTTGAGGATGGGGGTCAAACCTGGGCTCGTTTCAGGTGAGGACTGTTGCCTCTGCACACGGGACACGCGGTCCACCAACTGAGCTGAATCTGTAAACCTTTGTTACCTTTTTCTAACCGACTTCTTCTTCTTCCTCTGACTCTCATGCTTAACAGTGCTAAGCTAACTCGCTAGCTTAATCGAGCTGGCGCAGACCAGTCCCCCAGACTTTCCCTTTGCAACTTGGAGCTCTGTTGGTAGCTAAACCATCACATTAGATTGGATCAAACCTGACTGGGGAGCGGGCTCTCAGATCTGGCATCAGCAGGCGATGGCAAACAGGGGTCCATAATGCCCCTGCTTTCTGGAAAGCATCAGGGATGGTGTCCGGGTCCGCCAGGAGAAATGTGACAACCTGTTAAGTCCTAAACCAGACAAAGTCTTCTCACCTGAATCTCATGGGTGCAGGTTTTATGCCTTAGGTGTTAGGCTCGAGGTGAGAGAGAGTCTGGACTGCAGCTACTATCTACCTTCCCGCTGATACGCTTGTACACGCTCACTCGGTGGTGTTAGTCTGGACCAGCTGGTCAGAGTTGGCTCCGCAGGAGTTGGTGCCCCGGGCGACGACAACCAGCCCACTGCCACCCTTCCTGTCTGCCAGCACGCCTGCCAGGCTGTCTGCTGGGTGCTGTGGAGGACAGAGGAAGGTGTAGCCTGCAGGTCTGGACATCGTTAAAGTTTGTCATTGAACAAAGTCCTCCAGAGGTTTTGCTGTCCTATACTACAACTGTTCAAAGTAGCAAAAACCGATGTACCGGATGTATAGGACAACATGAACATGTTCTTTTTTTTTTTTTTGTCTGTGTGAGTTCAGTGTTTCAGGCTGGACTCAGATAGAAGCTTCTCAGCATTAATGAAGAATCGACCTCCTGTCGTGTCCCAGGCTGTCCACCTCCTGTAAGGTGAGTGACATCACAGGAAACTGCAGAGCTAGTGGTTGAACCCTTGGAAATGAAAGGAGACTTTCATAGAGTCCATGTTTAATGTTTTTAATTGAACAATATATTTAGTTTACAGTTCACCTTTAGTCCACTTTGTCTTTAAACCACAGGTTTTTTGTGTTCTTCTTTTTAAGTGATTGTTTTAAAATCATGGTGCCACACTAGAGGATCCACACGTTCACTTGTCAGATTAGGACATGGACATTATGACTGCCTCTGATCATTACTCCTGTGTGTACAGGTCCGTTTTATTTTGAAGGAACAATGTTTGGCTTTTTGATCCAGTAGATGTGGCCCCTGAGTGTGAAACCAAAACAAACTGCTTTTTGCCGATACCTCCGCCACCCTGAATCCTCCGCTCTCCTACAGCGACACACACACACACACACACACACACACACACACACACATATAATAACGTTGTGTTAGCAGGCTAATCGTAGCTGTGTCGTAACGCTGTGTGTACGGTGTGAACATTTACTGCTCGTACCTACAACACACTCAAGGTGACAGCAGACTCACTCTGAGTTCAGGGGTGAAAGCCAACCCAAAGTTCAAGCTTGTTTGGGAACAAGCTTCATCTGCTTCACTTAGATTACCGTACTATATTTTCTGTCCTTTGCCACTATGTCCTGGTCCGTCTTATTCACGGGGTTTGAACCGAGTGCAGCTCTGAATTGTATTCACCCTCAAGACTCGCCTGTGCGCTGTCATTGGCTGAGGGAAACACGTCCAGAGTCTAACAAAACAAAACATCACAATACAGGTAGACAGGAAAGCCTTCTACTCTCCCTTCATTTATCATAAAAAGACAGAGATGAAAGCCGAGCTTCACATCATATTTTCTGAATGTTGTGTATTTTGTCTACACGTTTCTCACTTCGATCTAATTCTGGCTCGTGATGATAACAAATATTTGACACCCTGACCTCTTCCCTGCTGCTCAACTTGTTTTCATCCCTTTAAATCTAGCGTGTTTGCGTCTTGGCCTTCTTGCACCGTCTGTGGCCTCATCGGTCGGGTGTTGAGCTGTCAGTAAACCCTCCGCTGGAGTGTGATGATGATGTGGCAGGTGCGGTCCTGCGTGCCGTGCAGGTGATGTCTCTCATGCTCACTTAGCTAATGACTCCAATTAAAGTAATTAAGAGCTGGCACGGTGAGACCTGATCGCCCTCCTGCTGCCAGCCCATCCATTCCCTCTTCCTCTTCACATCAGAGCCCACCTCAAACCGTCCACGTCCTCGTGCAGACACGTACCATCGCGTTACTCTGCTCTCTTGCCCTTTTCTTAATCTTGCTCTCATGGGGCATCCCGACCATCCTCTGCCTCTGCTTCCGCCGGGGCCTTTAAAAGAAACATGAAGCCTAAAATCAGCTAAACGCCCCACTTCAGAAGCACTTAAGAGACCCTCAGCTCGACTTATTGTCACAGACGGCTACGGTCGGGGGAAGAGCGAATGCCGGGTCCTGCAGGAGAAAGAAAGCGGAGATAAATAGGGAGAGGGGATGCGCGCCAGGTCCTAACGAGGGTAGAGATAATTGTTTTGTTTTGTTAGGGGCCCTTCTTGAGCGTGGAGGGAGTTGAAATGACACGCTGCACATGGTTTTTGGATGAGGTGGTACTGAAGGGAGGAGGAGGGGCGGGGGGGGGGGCACGCTGGGTTGGTGCAAAAGTGGTGAAAGTGCAGAGGAGGAGGTTACAGGAGAGAAAAGTGCTTCCAAGAAGCAGCAGCCACAACGCAGTGCGTTTTTTTTTTTTTTTTTTTTTCTTACGCTGGCAGATTCACAAACTCCCATGAAACTTTGATTATGACCATGCACGGTGACGTCCACTCACAGCACATGCAGAAGGTCTCAATGTCAAAGTACACATTAATCACAGAGTAGTTCAATGTCACTGTCTGCAGAGTCCAACAGTGGGAACCAGAGACAGCGGGCCAAGCTGGAGACACAACTCTGGCTACAAAGCCGGCTTCGATTCATCAAAATTTATTGAAACGGCAAACATATGCATCTCTGTTGCTTGGTGTTCTTTCAACACTCGGATTCCCAGACTGACAGGCGATGTTCCTGAATTTGTTGCTGGCGTGGTGGAGCGAGAACTCTCCCCAGAAACTCATCACGTTTTCTGAGAGAAAAGACTTTGATGTGAACCCTTCTTCATGTCCAGTGAAGCACTACTCCCTTTTTTATTTGTTTGTAACATTTGACTGCAAGCAATAGCAGCTAAATGCAGCTTTGGCTCGTTAAATATTTTGCAGGATTAGCTGCTTTCTTTCTTTTTTTTTTCTTCTTTTTTTGTTGCCGCACACAGGGACACTGTGAAAAGCTTTCCTGGTGAGTTGAAAGCCTCGTGAAAACCACCATCATCAAAATTACAGCTGAGCACACTTTGGTAATCTGGCTACAAGCAGCGTCAAGCAAATTATCCTGGTGGACGGTCTCTTCGAGCCAGGCCTGGCGAATCACCTCCAGAAGCCTGTCACCACTTCCATGAAGATAAATGGTATCATTACACAGTCTCCATCACGCATTAGCTGATCTGGAATCCACTTCCTGCTCAGAAATGGCTGCATGGATTACACTCAGTCATCAGATTGCGCTGTCAAAGTGTGCAACAATCTCTCTCTCTCTTTTTAAAATTTTTTTTTTTTTGTCCTGGGAGGCTGCAGCAAACATTTCACAGCAAAACAGTTTGTTAATTTCCTCGTCTTGAATTATGTTCACGACGCACTAATCTGAGTTCTGTCTGGTAATAGCATCAACACATATACAGCCACAGTTCATCCAACATTCTGCCAGTGTCATAGATATCTGTCCGCAAACAGTCACCCTCACAGTGGGCAGAGGAGGAAGAGTGGCATGCCAGTGTGTGAATGAGAGAGAGAGAGAGAGACAGACACATAGGAGGGTGGAAAAGAGAGGGGAAGCAGGGCGCCAGTGTTGAGGAGAGATAGGCCAAGTGAGAAAGCGAGGGGAGTGTGTGCGTGTTGGAGTTAGTGTGGAGGGGTACAGAGGAAGGGGTGCAGGTGGCGTGGAGCTGGCGCCGGCCTGGCCCACTGTCCCCTGGCAGTGCCCGCCTCCATCTGTCATCAGCAGGAACATCTGCAGCCCAAGGTGCCCTTGTCACCCAGCGTTAGAGTAACGAGTTTGGCGTTTCCATTAGTCCAGGGCCCTCGCCCGCCCGGCCCGCTCTCGCCAAAACCCTGGCATTTTGGGTGTGAGCTTGTGTGTGTTTGCCTGTGACTGAGTGTGTGTCCAGATATGAGACAGAGAGAGGAGCGAGCTGGGGGTTTGTTTTTCACTTTGTGCCACAGTGCGTGTGTGTGTGTGTGTGTGTGTGTGTGTGTGTGTGTGCTCATAGGAGCCAAAACAACATGGCAGTGCAGAGCGTTGACCCAGCTGGGCTGAGCAGGCATGTCGAGTCATGTCCCCTCCTGATGTGAGCGTGCCCAGTGCGCTCACACCGCTGCCAGACCTCCCATCTCTGCACCCCCCCCCCCTCTCCTCCACGCGCACTCTCACTCTTTCTCCCTCTCTCATCTTCCCTGTCTTCCATCTGTCCGCCTTCCTCTTATCTGCCCTCTCTCTCTCCCTCACCTCTCCCTGCCTCTCGTAGCTTCCTCCTCTCGCACCCTGTGTCTACATCAACATGCTGCCTCTGAGCGCTACCCACATTTTTATCTTTCTGGTGCCTAAAAAACAGATGGTACTTCTTTCCCAGCTCCCTCTTTTCATCCCTCTCTCTAAACTACCCCCCCCCCCCCCTTTTTTTTGTCCCGTGTTTCTATCCATCCAGCCGGCAAATCACTGATCCTAACTGGCAGTCCACCTGTTTATTCAGTCTTTCTCCTTCCATCTCTTATTTAAATACCTGAATCATTTTCTCTCTCTCTCAAGGGCAATAACATGGTTTTATTATTACTTTAAGTGACATTTTGTTAAGACTAAACACAGCTTACACAGTTATCAACCACCACTTTTTTTTTTTTTTTCTTCCAAAAGATGGCTGCTGTTTGTGTTTGCACCACATGGTGGCTCTAACGAGCAGCAATCTGTCTCACCATTAATGAACCCCGCTTTGGCTGCAATTGTGTCAATTACCCACAAAATACTAATCAGACAAACATGGGCTCATCAGATTGAGATAAGATTGATTATCTTTTTTTTTTTTTTTTTTTTCCCATTTTCTGTTTGACATGCAGGCGTGCATCATAAATCAGGTTTGACAGTATCTTTGAAGCCGGAGTTTCGCCTAAAGGTCGGAGGGAAATTAGACACCACTTCATAAAGGCTCGGCGTTCTGCAGGCCTTGGTGAAGTTGGACTTTCTGGGAGTCAGTGACATGTGAACGCTTGCACAAAAACACATGCAAACTTTACTCAAAGAAAATGCAAGAAGTTTCACTTGAAGCTTTGCACTATGACACCTCAATTCCAACTACTCCCTGTTAGAGAGACGAGCGTTTGGAGTTCTAGTTAAGATTTCATTTGCTGTATTTTCTGTCTGGCCTGTCCTTCAAAGATTTCTCACTCGCCTATCAAAACTTGAAAAAGTGTGAGAGACAGGGTGAGAGATGCAGAAGACGAGAGCCACAGAGAGATAAAGAAAGGGAAGCGACGACTGCTAATCAATAAGATTTCTCCAACCTTGTCCCCCCCCCCCTCCCTCCCAGCTCCCCCCCCCCTCCCCTTGAGGCCCGCGGCATTCAAGACTAGCCAAGACGAGCTTGGCATTGTCGAGCACGCCTTAAAAAGAAACACCTGCGAGGTGGAAGACTTAAAAAACCAGCAGAGAGGAAAAAAAAAAAAAAAAAAAATCCTGCTTTTCGCAGCTCTTAAAAATGTTGGCAAATGTTCCATGGGTTTTCTGGGAACAAAACAGTAAAAAGAAAGAGCTCCCATGCAAGTGAAGACAAAAGGGGATGGTTTTCCATAGAGATGGAGGTGTCATTACACTTGAGACGGTTGCCAGATTTGGACTTATCTTACCCCCCTTTTCCCCAGCCCCCACACCCGTCCTTGTATCTATACCATCATAGTTGATTATCAGTGCTGGAGCGGTGTGGAAAAGAAATACTGAATGGTAATATTTAGCTTTTGACAAAATATGTATATGTGTTTTTTAGTGGGAGATGGGAACAGGGGGAATGTGCGGGAAAACAAAGATGGAGCCGGGGAGGGACGAGAGAGGAGAGAGAGGAAACTGGAAAGTGTGTGTGTGTGTGGGGGGGGGGGGACTAAAGCAGATGGCACTCTTGGCATGCACGTCTCTCTTAAATGTGGTAACCTGTGTCCCGGCCTGACCCCGAACCTGACTGCTGTATGTAACAAGCCTGCGGTGTGTGTTTGTGTGTACACGCTCTCGTATGTCTCAGTCTGCTCACTCATGTAACAGGCACCCCTATGGAAGACAGCATGAGCAGGCTCTCTCTCTCTCTCTCATGTTCTTTTTCTAAACTTCACTGCAGGCTGCCTCCAGCTCGTCCCTCTACCTGTGGGACCTTCTCTCATATCTGAAATGAAGATGGCTTCTACTCACCTGAATTTAATCTCGAAGTCCAAAATGATCGCCGCTCTATCAGGGTTCCCTGAATTATGCAAATTGTTTCCCCTTGAATTTCTACAGTATGGGACATTTGTTTTATTTATGCACTTTGTTCGGCCTGCAAAATCAGCTATCATGACGTATTAATTTGTATTTCTGACGTGAAGTCATCAGGAGGTATTTTCGTGAGTATTTGCTCCGTTTCTACTTTGTGGTTCTGCCAGCGTTTTAAAGAGATAGGCCAGTAATAGAGATAGAGACGGGCTGGTCAAACAAAGAGCCGTTTGGAAACCATGACAACAAAGATAGAAGTCGTAAGCACCCAATTAGAATTTCAATGAATTTATTTATTTAATAGGGTCAATGCACTTGGACATAGTTTGAACACCGAGCATGAAACTGATGTGCTGCATAAAGATGCTAATTTTCAACACTTGTCCCTCGCCATGCCTTTGGAGTGACGAGGACGTTCGAGGACATAAAACCCCAGAACTCTATATGAGGAAACATTAAACACATGTATAATAATGTACTCCAAAGCCTGCAGGAAAACTCCTGCACACTGTTCAAACTGCACACAACACACGAGACAGCATCCTCTTTCTTTGGGTTAAAAATACGACTCAGGATCTGTAGCTTTTTTTTTTTTTTTTTTTTCTCAATCTTTGGTACTTTATCATTTATCATTAAAATAATAAAGATTGATTCGTTTCAAAGCAAGTCAAAACTTATCAAACGATCTGACAACCTTAGACAGCAGCTTTTTTTTCCTGCCTGCAGGATGCTTTTCATACTTTGGATGGTGAAGTGCATCCTATTATTTACAACCATAGAGCCTCTTTTCTGTAATGTCGTGTTTCAATCTGCTCAGGTCTGAAAACTGAAAGAGAAGAACACTCTTTCGAACCAGAGCGGGAACTTTATAGAAATGACCTCGGTATGTTGTTCCAGTATTTTAATGTTATCCTACTTTGAACTCAAACTCTGCGGCAGGATAGTAAAGTATATTTATGGAACAGATTCAATTCCTTGATGTTAAATTATTCCTTAATATTAGGTGTTGAATGAATGCATATAAAGAAGTTGGATTGGCTCCATTATTGTGCAACATCCACATATTAAAAATAGCAGCAGTAACATGAATCTCAGTCTCCTCCTCGAACAAGTTGAACTTTTGATACTTGAACACCTTCACTGAAGTAATCATTGGTTTGCAGAACTTTTCATTGTACACATTTTTTTTCCCCCACTTTGTGTTTTTTCTCCTTTTACTTCAGTTAAGCCTCTTAATACTTCATTCACCACTGGAATTAACAGTCCTAATAATATGGCACACGGTTTCGACAACTTGCACAGTTAATTTCAATTAATGAGTCCCAGCACCATATTGTTCGTGCTCTTCCATCAGTCCACTCACAGCTGCTACAGATCAGAGACATTTTCTCAGCCACCGGAGTCGCGCCTGTGAGCTGAAGCCGATTTATTTTTAGCGGCGTTTGCAGACATTTCTGTGAAACATATTTGCTGTTAAAATAAAATATGAGGCGGAACGTGAAGGCGGCAACAAAGAAGCAGCGTGGCCTGTGATTTACCGAGAGAATAATTCCTGTAGAGTTCAAACACCTGGGACTGCGAGCACTTCCGTCTCTCCGTGAAGAGAAACATTCATGCCCCGACTCTCATAGACAGACGTTAGATTTTTCTGAATGCACATCACTTATATGTGGGGTGCCGCGCTGCTGTGAGCTCATTTGCATAATCTCCCATTTAAAGAGGGATGTGCTGGAAGCCGGTGGGGGGCTGATGGTGTAAGGGCTGGAAGGGTGTACAAAGTGCCCATTGTGCAGTCCCAGGATAGAGAAAATGCCCTGTAGGGCCTTGTGTGTGTGTGTTTGTGTGTGACTGAGTTTGTGTGTTTGTGTGTGTGTGTGTGTGTGTGAGTGAGTGTGTGTGTGTGAATGTTTATCTCTGTGTGTCTGTGTGTGGGAGCCACACCTGTCAGGAGAGCCTGAGGGTAGCAATGAGACCACTATAACGAGCGTGTACACGTCTGTGTGTGTGTGTGTGTGTGTGTGTGTGTGTGTGTGTGTGTGTGTGTGTGTGTGTGTATATGTGTGTGTGTGTGTGTGGAGCAGATAGAGTCAAAGGGATTTCATAACATCAGTCAAAAACATTCATATCAATTGGGTCATGTCAATCTTTTATGTCCTAATTGTTTCCCTTTATTAACTTGGCCTGTTATTACGCCATTTTCTCCCTCCCTTACTATCAAACACACACACACACACACACACACACACACACACACACACACGTATGGTCACACATACTCCCACTCACTTTCTCCCACACTCAGCAGTAACCGCACTCTTCATCGTGCCAAATCATAATCTACCCAAGACGCAGCAGGCCGATAGGATCAGGCTGCAGAAATAATGATAAAATCAGATTTTTTTTTTTTTCTCCCAGCGCAGAAGTGCTGAAATAGCTGGTGGCTGTGTCTCTAATGGTAAAACGTAATGCTCAGCAATCTGCTTAATATCCCCGCCGCACTCGTTAGATTAGTGAACATTAAGGAGATTGGAAGATTTGCACTCTATTGTTTTACCATGGCAACGCAGGGACAGAGAGGCTATACCGCTAATGGTGAGGAGAAGCAGACACAGACAGTCTTTGAATACAAGCGACTGAATGCTTCATTTATGGTGTGGAGGCCCTGTGAGGAGTGAGACAGGTGAGCAGACAGCAGGGGGGGGGGGGGGGGGCGGGGACAAATGGAGTTCTAAATGCATACATTCAGAGTCGAGCAAATAAATGGTTAAGATTTCATCCAGCCATCGTTCACACACTCAAAATGGCTGAGGGGAAAGCGTTTGTAAACCTCTCACAGCGTCACAAAGATCATTGCACAGTTATTCTCTTTCTTCATCAGTATGGGAAACAGTAGCAGCCTGAAGTCTTCCCCCTATTAATGACTAATTCCTCGGCTGGTTTGGCTCGGGGCACAGCAGAAAACAGTGTGTGACCACCACCAGTAAAAAGCAGCGCCTTGCTGGGATTCAGGAACGATATCGGGGCTCAAAGTCCTAATTCCTCACTGGGAAGTCTGCCATCAGTAACATAATAAGTCCACTTTGGCTGTGAGGGAGAGAGAAAGTTTTTTTTTATTTTTTTATTTTGCTCTGGAGTCTTTGCTCTCGGTTGTAAAGTTCCTCAGGCGAGCGTAAACAGAACAACAGACACGCAGCGTTTTTATTTCGCAGGCTTCCAGCAGTCGTAGCAGCGAATGAGAACTATTAAACTCATTTTCTTGGTCTCTGGGATTTATTTATTTTTTTGAAGCAAATGAAATGACCTGAGCTCTGTAGTGTGTTTTATTCTGCTGGGTATGAACAGAGATTAGTGCTGCATGCATCCACTGCAATAGCAGAACCTGTCGGAGGTTTATTTCCCAAAGCCGTCACGGTCCTCGCTTTCCTCTTATTGGTCTCGTCCTGAAAACACAATATCTGACATTCTCAGAAAGTGCTTAAATTATAACCAGCACTTTTTTTTTTGTCGTTATTATGATCTTACAAATCTTCCGTCTTCGCTTGTTTCTCTAAAGCTTGTAATTTCTTTGCTTTTTTTTTTTTTTTTGGACTGCAGGAAAACATTGGCGAGGCCTCCGATATTCCACAGTCCTCACGGAAAGCTTTTGAAAAAGAAACGGAGAGCTCCAAAGACAATAAAATACATCACTCTTAAATCAAACTAAGAGACTATTGAACATATACTAAAAACAAAGATGTTTTTAATTCCTGAATGTCTCCACAAACCTAATCCTGTTAGTCTCTGCGTGTCGTCTGAACCATCCTTTTTACGTCTCTTCTTTCTTACGTACAACTTTGAGCTTTTTCGCCTTTAAGATCAAAATTAAAAGAAAATTCAAGCTGTTCTCTTGTTGTCTCAAATAAACATTAATCATGAACATGCTGGCTCATATAAAAAACAACTCAAGCACTGAGCCCTAAGTGACGCATAATTTAATCTCTGTGTGCACTATTAAGTCCAGGTGCATAACAATTAGCAGGCAAATAAAGCGGCAGTTTGAATGTTCTCCCTGAAGAGAGAAGCGTTGTTTGAGATGTGATTTAGGTGAGATTGAACACTAAGCCCATTTCCTGTTTTATTGCTTATGATTTTTTTTTTTAGGGCTGCACTTTATTCTCTGGTAAAAACAAACAAACAACTTTTTGTTGTTGTTTTGGTGGTCTGATTTTTTTTTAAGGTTTTTTTAGTCTAATGTGAAAAATACAGAAAGTTATATTTTATCTAAAAGTCTGATGGGCAAGTTTAAATGTGTTCTATAGCAGAAACTGTTGTGTTGGCTGGATATGAACTCACACAGATGTGGAACATAATATGCAATCTTGCATTGCCTTTATTACCAAGCAATCATCTGATCTGATTTAATATTTGCCGTGCAATATGATAAATTCATGAAAACCCAACAAGCAGCTGAAACATGAACGTAGAGAGAGTTCCTTTTTAAGCTTTTATTTAGAGCTGGGACAGTGAATCAAGTCGGACATTTTGGGGGGAAGAGAGAGTCGGGAAAGAGATGCAGTAAAGGAGCTACAGGCCGGACCCGAACCTGGCCGCCGGCCTGGAGCACCACAGCCTCCGCACATGGGGCCAGCGCGTTAACCACGAGTCCACTGGCACCCCGAGAGAGTTAATTTTGCATGGGCTGTTAATGCACACTATGACCCCATAATTCAGCGCACAAAGGGAATGAAACAAACAGAGATGAGTTAGAAATTAAAAAGATGGAGAACAAAAGAACCACATCCAAAGAAGAACATTTCGATGTCTCACTGAGTTTTAAAAACAAGTTTAGATTCTCATCACATGTAGCGTCACTTCCTGTCACAGTATGTTGATGTTCTATGCTGAAAAAGCACACTGTGACTGTATTTGTGTTTTTTGATGCAGAAGGTCAGTATGAAGCTTAGATGTGCTCGGGGTTCATGTATCATCAGAGTAACATCAGAGTCAAACCACTAGAGGCCACTAGAGGCCCTGTCCATAGGACTGCACAGATGAAAGTACAGGAGCGTGTAGAGCACCGTCAGGCTGTCTTCGGCAGGTATCAGGAAAGCTTCAACTTTTTTGTTTTAACATGGTGACGTGGGGGTTTTTTGTAACCTGATCTAAGCACAACCTTAGACACTGAAAAACAAAAGAATTAAAGAGAGGTATTTTAAATATTTCGGATTGAGGGGTGGATTCAACGTGTATGTTTTTTAAAGATTTTTTTTTAAGATTTGAGCCAAAATCACAGACATGCTGCAGCCGCTCACATTATTGGAGACTGTGTGGTTTCACTTTGGCAAAAAACAAATCTGAGGTCAAGGAATAACCTGATTTTAAAAGAGCAAGAACTTTTTATTGCCTTAGATCCTCAGTGTCTCCCTCACTCAGACCTCAGTCTGAGATATTAAGCTTTGGCTTTAAGGTGCTGACCTTTACATTCATCATAATCTGCTGCCTTTACAGCCAGTTACTTCTCCACTCACTGTTAATTATTTTAGCTCAGAGGACACAAAATCAATGCACACACGCAGACAAAGTTACGCACACAAACATTAGCAGGGACAAAGAAAGATGCCAGTATGAAAACATTAACCATCAGTGGTAGATACTGAGCCAATTTTAAAGTTAGCACTTGGATTTGAGTCTCTCTGGGGTAAGTTTAACCAAAACAAACACAGAATGCACTCGCAGAAAATGCATGTGTGCTGTTTTATTCCGAGCCAGTTCTTTTGTTGAGTTTATTAATCAATAATATCATACAGCCAATAACATGTCAGGACTTTATACCACGTTATAGTCCATATAGGCTACAGCACGAATTCATCGAAACAATATGACACAATGCAAACTTTGAGAGCGTGTGTGAATATATATATATCTATAGTAAACAGCATGAGTTGGCGCGTAAAGATGAACTCGCTGACCTCGCTGCTGTCTCGGGTTTCCTACCAGTGTCTAAGCATTTAGCCAAGGCTGGCACAAGTTGTCCAGTGCGTGCACACACACACACACACACACACACACACTCAAACAAACATACACAATTGTATGCTTTATAAGGTGCCCACCGATGTCATGGCAACCCCATATCCTTAGCAAGAGGGAGGATGCTGTGTGCCAAAAAAAATGCCATGGTAACTTTTTTTTTTTTTTTTTTTCCAAAGTCACGTTGCCCAGAAACCTTTGAAGCTTATTAAGTGAAACCAGTAGGGAGAAAACAGACAGAGAGAGAGTTAGACCGAATGAGAGAGGGAGAGAGAGAGAGAGAGAGAGAGAGAGAGAGAGAGAGGGATGGGAGTGCGTCCTGTTCCAGGGCCAAAGTGGGTCTTTGTTTTAGGGAAAGGAACATTGTGAACCTTCAGTGAGGAGGCATGGCGAGCGCTAAATGTGCCATCAGTAGATTTTTTAGCTATGGAAAAAGTACAAGTATCATTACTGGGATTGTATGTTGTTTTTTTCATTTATTAGAGGAAAAACAAGTTTAAAAACATGATGTGTTCAATCTCACATTTTCAGCTACTTTGAAAGGTTGCACCGGTCTGCTAGCTGGCAGTGTGTGGTGTTGGCAAGAAGGGGCTAATGGGCAAAATTGGATTGAGTAGAGAGTGTTAGTGTGATTGTGACTGTGTGTGTGTGTGTGTGTGTGTGCGTGTGTGTGTGAGAGTGTGTGTGTGTGTATTTGTACAACATTTGGCATTTTAACGTGTCTCTGTGTGCGCATTTTTACCCATGATTATCTACCTGTATGCAAAGAGTGTGAGTGTTCAGGTTTCAATGTGTTAGTGTGTCTTTTTTCTGTTTGTGTGTATGTGTGTGTGTGTGTGTGTGCCCTCGCTGTGTAATTAAATCAGTCCATTTCTCCTTGAGTTAGCTTGCGGCGCCAGCGGTGCTGCCCAGTGAGACAGTGTCGGGGTCTGCCAGTTTCATTAGCCCTGATGGATGACCTCATGACAAGCATTACACTCACCTACACTTCAAACAGAACACACTCCAACTTTGGATGAGTGGAAAAGTAAATGTGTGTGTGTGTGTGTGTGTGTGTGTGTGTGTGTGTGTGTGCGCGCCAGCAGGGACAACAGCAGGAGTATTTCATTTCATGCCCCTGTGCTCTGAAAATACTACATGTGTGAGTTAGCATGTGTGTATTTTCGATGTTGTAATTATGTACACGTGAGCAGGCTGCAATTACTTTTTCATGTTTTTAATCACATGTGTAAGTATGTGTGTTTGAGGTAGTACAGTGTGCAAAGGCCCATTGTGTTGTCCCTTTGTGTGTATGTGTGTGTGTGTGTGTGTGTGTGTGACATCCTCGCTCTGCGCATGTCTGTGAGCACTGTGTACACTCTGCACTAGGGGCAGGGCTCGGCGCTTAGTTTGGATTTTTTGGTGGCGATTTCCATATTGCCTGGGGTCATGTGGGCACTGTGCCCACTCCCGGTGCTGTGGGTGCCCGCTGAGGCGTGGGGAGATTAAAGCGGGCGCACGGTGCCACAAAGGGGCCTGTCTAGTGCTTTTTAATTCCTCTAAATTAGGGCACCGTGCCAAGGCAGCTCCCTGCTATGGCAAACACTCCATAACTGGCACCATAACTACTGCGCAGCAAGACATACAGACAGAGCGAGCGAGCGAGCGACAGGGAGAGAGACGCTGAAGAAGAAAACATTCCCTCACTCGCTCTTTTTTTTTTTTTTTTCCACACACACATCTTTGCATTCTTGTAATTAGTAGCCTTTGCTAGTTTGCAGTGGGTACGTCGGGGTAATTTGCTATCATTCACAACACTCTGGTCCTGTTCAATGAGTTCAGATGCAGTGATGTCAGAACCAGCAGTGGAATGTGCACACTGGTGTGTGTTTGTGACAGTGTGTGTGTGTGTGTGTGTGTGTGTGTGTGTGTGTGTGTGTGTGTGATTCTGGATACCCTAAGGGCAGTGGCACATCACTAAAGAAACAGTAGGTGGACACTTGGTTGGTATTCCTGTGTCTTTGCATATTTGTGTGTGTGTGTGTGTGTGTGTGCCCTGAGGGTAGTGGCATGCTGCTAAAGGGCTAGTGTACGGACACTGGGGCGTGTGTATGTCAGGTCTCTGAGGTCCTTTTCTCTGTCTGCAGCATCCAAATCCACTTTCTGAGGTGCAGCGTTGGCATCAGCGCATCAACTCAGAGGTTTGCCAGTGACCGCTTGTCCGTCGTAGCATATCTGATACCTTTGTATCATGTCGCATACATTTCCTGTGTGATCTGGCATTTTAATAATGAGGGACCGTGAGCTTCCAGTGCCTTCCATGAACGTGACTCCGTTTTGACAAACATGAAAGCAGGTCTCGGGACTTGTCTTGTGTCTCTTCTTCACACTTTCTGTCTCTTGTGTTCCACCAGTTCAGACTCGGGTCAAAAACGTGGAACACAAAGCGTTTGTGGTGTGATGCAATACATCGGCTGAGAGAATATTATATGTGCGTCTGTTTGTGCGTACGTGTCTGCATACAAACGCCTGTGTTAATCCCAGTCTCTCCCAGCATCTGGAGCCTCGACACAGTTTAAAGGGCTGGCTGTGTCCACACAGAGCCGGGCCAGTGCTCACAACAAACACACACACACACACACACACATGAACCACACACACGCAGCTATCTAGGGCACCAGAAGGCCCAGGCGACGCCAAAGCAGAGGCTGCCCACTTTGGCACCATGAGGTGGGGCTGCGCTGGCGCTTTGGGGTAGAGAGAAATGGCAAGGGTGTGTGGTAGGTGCTAGGAGAGGGGAGGGGGGGGGGGAATGATTGAAAAGGGGGGGTGAGATGTATGTGTGTGTATATGAAGAGAAATAGGGGGCACCTGGCATCTGATAATAACCCTGGGAAAAAACCCCTCTGACTAGGCTGAGAAGGTGCAGACGGAGGAGGAGGAGGGTGTAGTCTGTGTGTGTGAGAGAGAAAGACCGTATATAATGTGGACACGGAGAAGTGTGTGTGTTTGTGTGTGTGTGTTTGTGTGTGTGTGTGTTTGTATGTGTGTGTGTGTTGAAGGCATCAACTCCAGTCCATCTAAGTGTTCTTATGCTAATGGTGTGTCTGTCATAGCTTTGGAGGACAGGTGCTACTTTTCATCCATAGCTTGGCATGGAAGAAGAAAAGGGAGAAGAAGAAGAAGAAGAAGACGACGAGAGGCCTTCTTCATCCTCCCTCAGTCTCTCTTTTCCTCTCTTGTCCATCCCCGAACGACCGCTCCACCTTTCCACATGGATCCAACAATACAGACGGAAACTTTCCGGACAAGTTCAAACGCAAACACATATGAACGCACAGCAGAGAAAGAGGAGTTTGTCGATGTCTTGATGTCGTCCCCCCCCCCCTCCCCACCTCACAGACATCCCCCCCCCCCCCCCCCCCCCCCCCCCCCCCCCCCCCATGCTCTCCCCTCTCCTCTATGTAGCACCACAGATGCCCATGTTGCCCTGCAACAGCTGTCTCACCATGTGCCCTACCAAGTGTTGCCACCCAATGGAGGGGAGAGGAAGTGAGGAGGAGGAGGAGGTGGGAATTTGGGTGGGGAGAGACGAAGGGAGGGTGCAAAATTTGGATGGGAGGGACGGGGTCATGAATATTAATTATTGTATTTATTTGTTTCCGAATGAAAAGGAGCTGTCTTCACATTGTCTTGGTTTCTTGATTATTGATGTATACGTTTTTTATAACCACACTTCCACTCTGCTTCTGTTTATGCCTTTCTCTGACTCTCTGGGCTTCTCTCTCTCTCTCGCTCTCTCTCGCTCTCTCTCTCTCTCTCGCTCTCTCTCGCTCTCTCTCTCTCTCTCTCTCTCTCTCTCTCGGTTCTGGATTCAGTCGAGGTGATGGCCAGCGCCCATGTTTTCCCCCCTGGTCACAGGAAGCCCCTGGAAGGCAGAGCGGAGAAGGCGGGAATGTCAGTCTGAAGGCCCGCTTCCTATTGGTGCAGCAGGTTCACGACACTTGAGGTGACCAGTAGCCATTGGAGGGGAGCATAGTAACAGCAGGGTATGAAGAGGGGGTATTTTCAAATGCAAGCACTGGTCCAACAAGTCAGGTGCAGGAACCAGACTCGATTCCAGTGACAGAACAAAATGGAGGGCCGGGATGGTAATGCCGCCATTTTGGGGCAAAATATTTTGAGTATGCGAGCCATGTTTCGTTATCGAGTAGAAATAAGCGTTTCAGCATGCACTGCAGAGCCATGGCAACACAAAAAAATGACCTCACGCATCTTTGTTTGTTAGCTAGAAATTCTAAAAGCGCAAAATTAATGAACAATAAACAGTTTATTTTTTTTTCGCCTTTTCAGAACACACTGTGATTTAAAGGTGCCACAGTCACTGCTAAGCCACTGTAAATATCCCGCTAATTACTGAAAATTTGTTCAAAGACTGACATCTGTGCTCACAGAGAAAGCCATACCTGTGACTTTCATTTTTTATTTTTTAAAATTGGAAAAGTAAAGCGATGAGGCGAAAAAGATGCCAGGCCAGATGGATCCAAGAGAAGAGTACCATCCTGAGAAACCAATGCCATATTCTCGTCCCCCGAGGTCTTCACTCCACGCTAAATAACCCAAGTGTAGAGCTGGAGACGCCCAATAAAGAGAAAAACTAATAAAAAAAAAAAAAGTATAGGAAAAAGTATGCGAGGAGTTGTGAGAGATTGTGGCACGGCACCCTGCTTGTGTATTTGTTCATTTAATTTTGAAGGGATGAAAGCAGACAGGCATAAAGAGGGGCAGACGTAGAGAGATCACAGCATCGTGTACCGTATTGGTGGGTAGCGTGCCACACAGTCTGCCTCCTAAAGCAATAAATCTGAAACAGCATAATAGATAAACGCAATTCAGAACACAAAATACCCTGCGAGGGAAAACTAATAAAAAACGGAGTGATTAAGTGGAATCAGAGCTCTTAGGCAGTATCTGGAGACGGGAGCTGTCGCCATACAAAGACCAGAGCGGGCCAACACGACAGATGAGAGAGCATAGGGACGGGGGGCCGAGAAAACGAGGGGCTAAAAGCAGAGGGAGCGAGAGACAGATGACGGAGGCGAGGAAAAGGAGGGATGGAGGAGAGAGAGAGGGAGAAAGTGAGGGATGGATGGGGCAGCAGATCAGAGAGAGCCTCTAGTGTGTCTTGCTCTCCCTTTAAAGGAGAGCCAGGAAAACAGATTAGGAGTCCTCTTTTCTCCTGGGGGAGCACACACACACACACACACACACACATACACACACACAACCTCTATTTAACTGCCCTCCTCCACCTCTTTTCCTCACAAACCTGAAACTAACTAACTTTTATACTTCCCCCCCGACCTGCGCAGCCCAGAACAAATCCACCCGCTGCTGAAGTCGTCCCCGCTTTGCCGGGTGGATGGGTGGAGAAGGTGGAGACACAATGGCCGTGTGTGCGTGCCGCAGTTTAGATGAGCTAACTTCAGGTCACGTTTGCTAATTGTTTGTGACACAAGGAGGAGTGATGTCATGGAGGATCGGCCTGCTTCACAGGACACACACACACACACACAGGCCGCAGTGTGTCAATGTGTCCTCAAGAAAAGGAGGTGTGCTTCATTTTTTTTGTCACTGTTTGACTTTGAATTATTAGGAATAATAGTCATAATTAAAATACACATTTAAAAAGTTATTTCTTTAATCCTACATTTTTTTTTATCATCAGCTGCTAGTTTAGTCTGTTGAGAGGAGAAAAAGTCTAAAACATGCCCGTCACTCAACACAGTAACAAAATCCAAATTCTAAATTTAGATTTCCACAAAGTTGCACAAAGGAAAAAAAACAAGGTTTGACATAAAATAAAATGGTTTATTTAGTATAAAAGAAATATAAAATCCGGTTTCAGGACAAAGTCAAACCAGCTGTGTTTCGAGTACTTTAAAATAAATGGTCATCAATCATCTAAAAAAACCTGCCAAAGTAAATAATAATACTTAATATAACACTTATTCCTGAACTGATGAGAATAATAATTTAGTCTTCATAGTTTTCTGACGTTTGCTGATACAAAATGTCTGATTCAAAAACTGAACTTCTTTATCAGCTTGACTCTGTGTGTGTGTGTGTGTGTGTGTGTGTGTGTGTGTGTGTGTGTGTGTGTGTGTGTGTGTGTGTGTGTGTGTGCTGAGCCTAATGTCAGCCATTGATAAACAAAGACACTTGTGCACACATTACTTCAGCAAATTTCTTGGAAAGTGGAGGTCTCTGTTCCAGAAAGACAAACGGCTCCTCGTCCCGCTCGCTGCTCATGTTTGACTCGGGCTCACAATCTTTGTCGCTGTTTCCTCGCAGTTAAAAGAGTCGAGCTTCACACAAAGCTCTAAAACTGTAGACTTATACTCTCCAACAGTGGAACATGGAATATCCCTCCTTTCATCGTTTATTACCATTTAACAACAGTGCACATGCTCGTGTAAGTGAAGTGACACTGCTGAAGTATTCACAATTGTAAATCAGGTAACAAATGAAAGTTAAGAGATGACACACCCCTTTAAGTCTAATTCTATTTAGTTATAAATTCACATTATTATTAACCATGCATTAACATGGTGTCAGCCCTCTTCAGATTGCACAGGATGAAATGTGTTTTGGACAGCTGAAGAGAGACAGGAAATGTTGGGAGGAGAGATATGTTGATGACATGCAGCAAAAGGCCGGGGTCGGATTCGAACCCACAGCCGCTGTGCTTAAGTCTACTGTCTCCCTAAAACGTGTGATGGTCTCTTGTACATAGAGTTCTGGTGCACGCTTTTGACAGTTTTCCTTATTCAGATCTAACTGGTGAACATTGGCCTTGATTAATATGTTACCAGCTCGATCACTGCCGATATGTTTCTAATATTTAATTTGAATAATTTATTGATTGATCTTGTCTGTGATTGGTCCTTGCCATAATAACTTCAGACTTGAGTGTCAGATGAGCTACTTTTTATTGACCTTCACTGGACTCATGATCGTAATGATCCGTTAGTATGTGCACTCGAGTCAAAGCTAAATTTGTCTTTTAAATGACCTTTCCCTAAACTCACGTTGGAGGGACAGAAAGAACACGCTGTTCCTCGTTTTCTTTCATCGAAGTTCTTATCAGTTTGTGTGCGGACGAGTTTGGTCACCCTTTCAGAATCGGTGCAGTGTGCTTTAATCAAAACATGCAAAACGTTGCGGACATCCCGTTAGTCTTGTGGACTTCACACGTACTGAGGTCAACATTTTTCATACGGTGATATTTTGTTGATACCATGTGTTCTAAAAATGAAAAAACTGAAACCCTATTTGTGATTTTTAAGTGATCGATAGTATCAAGAAAAAAAATAATCCACACATCTTATAGTTTTAACCCAAAGAGAGAGAACGTTGTAAGAAAACATTGCTCATGAATTGCAATTTGAGTTTAAAATTCTGGTATTGTGACAACCCTTACACGAACCGTATTCCCATTGTTCTCTGGTCTATCGTTGCACGTCACTCTTTCTTCCAAATATCCCGTCTATGCACGCAGCTTGTGTCTCAAAAGACAAAGATATATGTGATAACATGTTCTTGGCCTCAGAATGAGTTCAGCATCATTTGAGCTTCTTTTTTTTTTTCAGGCCTTATTTATCAACAATGATTCATAAAATCAAACCCCATCAGACGTGCTGCTCAGCACTGTGGGAAAACTCTCCTGTAGGAACGTGCTGCTGTTTCAGGATGTGTAGGTTAAAAAGTCTCCATGACTCTGCAGAGGGAATGTGCTCGGCTGGCAGCAGCAGTGTGAACATACTCCACCCTCCGTCCCATTCTGCTGTGCCAGGCCCGGGCATTCCTCTCCCCTCCAACCGCCGCTACTTTCTTTCTTTCTGTCCCACACAAACGCACACACTTATACACACACACACACACACACACACACACACAGACTTTCTCCCTTTTTGTCCCTTTGCAATTACTTCAAACCATCGACTTCCTTCCTTTGCTTTACTCCCAACATACATTTCTTCATTTCCTTTTCATCCTTTCCTTTATTTCCCTTCCTTCCTTCCTTCCATCTTTTTTTCCCCCTCCATCTCCATCCTTCCTCAGCTGCTCTCTCTCATTTGGTTTTATTTGCATGGCAGAGCGTAAAGGATGCAGACAGTGTGAGCAGGGCCAGCAGAGCCCTCCTGTGTCCGTCCAGGCCCGGGCTGAGATTTGTAATGCTACACAACACTCGGCCTTGCAGGGATAAAAACCTCGTCGGCTTCGCACAAGAAGAGCCTTGTGTTTTTTTCCTCCTTTTCTGCCGCTTATTGCACTTTTTCCTCACATGGAGATGCAGAATTCTCTTGGCCGTTTTCTTTCAGCGGGCAGAGAAAAAAACCCAGTTGTGCTGAGTTTGATATATGGTTTTTGAGCAGAGTATATTTTTGTGTTTAATTTTCCCCTGACCTGCCTGCAGCAGAGGTTAGAGACAGCAGGCCTGGCTTCAGTTCAGCAGGACTCACAGAAAGACGAGAGAGGTTTTCAAGCACAGCGAGAATAAGGCCTTTGATTTTTTTTGGTCCTAATTTATCGTTTTATTTTTGCGCCTTTTATGCCTTTATTTAGGGAAAAGACGGTAGATAGAGTCAGAAATTGGAGGGAGAGAGAGACTGTGGCTCCTTTACATGCGGTAAAGGAGCCACAGGGCTGATTGAACCCGGGCTGCTTGCTTGGAGAACTATAGCCTTGCGTATACGTGCATTAAGCACAAGGCCACCATCGCCAACAGGCCTTTGATTTTTTTTACTCATAGTGTGTCTTGTACTTTACAGAATTTTGTTCTGCAATACAGCAAAGCACCTTTGGGTGGTTGATATGATAGAAAAGAATTCAACCGCTCAGATATATTTACCTCTTATTGTTACTCATGAAGTTCTTTTTTTTTTTTGTCCTAAAAGCTTGTTGCACCTTTGCAAATATTCATTAAAATGATCTACATCTTGCACGGAAGCCACACATTGAAGCAGCCATTCTCCTTCACCCTTTTGTTTCCCAGAAAATTAAAGCGCAAGTTGAGTCAACAGCTCTCCTTCTCACCCGGATTTGTTCAATTAAAAAGATTGATGTTTGACCTTAATTGATAGTTCCTGGTCTAAATGCACCGTCAGAGTCATTTGAAGTGATGACATATTTAAGTCTTTGCACATAGGAGTGTATGAAGCGGACAGCCACATGTAACTTTGAAGTTTTGCTATGGACTGTTAAGTTGCTCACTGTATCATCTTGAAAACAAACTTTCATTTTCCTTGTTTTGTTAAACTCATCAGGCACTTAGTTTGAAATGGAACAGTGTTCTTTATTAAATGTGTACCTGTTGATGCAGCTGCACATCTTTTTTCTCTCGTCCTTCTCTGTGCCAAACAAGATATTTTTGTGCTCAAATGGACATCCGAAGACTAATCACTCATCATGTAGTTTCTTTTTAAAATAATAACCTGAAGAAGTGACTTGTTTTTATATTCCACTCAGGGATCTTCCACTTCTCATTTTAAAAACAGACATGCCCTGATTTATTTTAGGATTTACAGACAAGTTTTGAAGGACTTCGAAAAAGTCCTCCCATGTTGTCTGAACTCTGCCTGACTGATCGTGCAGTGTGTCTGTCCCCACAGAGAGGTTCAGGGGAACTTGTTGCCCACATAACGCTCGGTCTTAAAACAGTGTGCTGTCAGAGCCACTGTGGTCTGCAGTAATGTCTGGTTTAAGAAGCTGTGGTAAAACACAGCGCTCAGGGCTTTCATTAAACCAAAGCTCGGCCTAATTGACGTTTATAGGCTGCCCTTTTTTATTTTTGGAACATTTATTTGAATTTATTTTTCTACTTTTATTTTTCTCTTCCAAGAAACATTTAAAATGAGCAAAACTTTTCTACTTCTATTTGGGTTTCCCCTTTCTTTAATTTGCTTTTGATGATACAAATGAAGGATTTATGTCGAAATGATTAGAGTATTTTACTGCTGTGCCCCATCTCCACAAAATGTAACCGTCTAATGACTCACATGGCTTGGATGACTTGAAGAAAATATTTTAAAGAGAAAACATTAAATGAGGACCAGCAGTGAAAATTTTCATCCACATTTTTCCGCTAAGAAAACATGAGAATTGTTGCCTGACTGAAACCAGGTCAGCTTTCTGTTGTAAACATATGGTGCAACAGCATCCCGGCATCCCTTTAATTATTATTCAGGCCACATTAATAGACAAATACAAGAGCATTTATTCTATGTAGCATTAATGATTCAGTGAACACATTTTTAATGAGCACATTAAAAAATGCTCATTATTTTTTTTTGTTAGAATTTGATTTTGTATGTTTTATTCTATCCTTTAATAATTCATATTATCGCATAAAACCCTATTCTTTTTTGTAGTTTCATTTTAGACCTCTTTTAAATACTTTAAAATTATGTATTTATTTTATAAGTGAACTGATTTCTGACATTTTAAATGACAATGTTTTTATTATTATTATTTATATTATATTACTATAATCGCCGTTTCCCCACAGTTTGTCTTACAGGTATAGACACACGCGATACCATTTCTTTTTTTCAGCACATTTTGCACTTTAAATCTATCGACCAAAAAAAAAAAAAAAAAAAAAAACCCCAAAAGGCCTTTACTGCTCATCAGATAAATCAACATTCGTCAGATTATTTAACACCTGATTCTCATAAAACACCTGTACGTCTGAAAATAAATGCTACTACCTCTCGGCCTTGTTCACGACAGTTAACTGTTTCTTTCTATTTTTTTTCCTTAAATAGTTTTTGTTACCTGAAACTCTCAGGAAACTTTCCGGCCTGCTGTAACTTCCGGTCTCGTGCTGAGCTCACTGTGCGGTCTGACTGTGTAAAAACTTAACTTTGTCGGTTAATTACGGGTTAAGAAAGCATCATGTCGTGGGATTATTTGGGGTTTAGAGGCACTTTTTGGTGTTTTTCCCAGTAAACTGGTCATCCTCCAAACAGGCCGATGAGCACGCGCGAGGCTCGCCCTCCCTCAGCATCTGTAATGAAGAAGAAACAAAGCGACAAGAATGAACGGAACATTTAAATCAAGTTCAAAATAATTATAATTTAAAAGGTTATGATAAAACCTATTAAATAGCCTAAATCATTGTATGGCAGATATGTAACTAATACATATTTAGATTATTTATAAATATATTTAAAACATGTTAAAAATGATACTTATTATTATTTTCATCATGTATTATTATTTTGTAGCTGTTGTTGCGTTTGGTCATTTGTATCCGTATTTCCCACAATGCTCCTATCTTTATTTAATAAGTGATAGAAATGAAAACATTATCTTATTTATATTAATTAACTGCCTAATTAGTGCCTATTGTTAATTTATTATTTTAGCATCTTTTTTATTTTATTTTGTAGCCTACGACCAGTGTTCATTGTGCAACTTAACTGTATTAATAATACTTTTTAAATAACAGAAAGGCAATGCCCTGATTAGATGTCACATAAATGCGTTTTATATTTTACACATCTCTTTACAGCAACGACTTTAGAAATTAGATAAACGCCCATATTAAAATCAATTTCAAATAAAAGTAAACTTCGACACCAGATTTGACCTTGATAGAAAGCTGGACGTCCTCAGACTTCCTTCAATAAGAAGCTTTAGTTTGGCTCCTTTATTTTAATTCTGGGCTGAACAGAGTGAGATTCAGATTAAATGGTCTTTGCTCACCTGTATGTTAAAATAAAAACAACAACTAAACATCACAAATGTCTTTACTGCCATCGAGGCCTCTTTGAGAAACACAAATATTTCCCCGCAACCACACACACTTTTAAAAGTTCATTAAATCCCCCAAATTAGGCTCAAACAAAAAACTTGAATCACAAATTCAGCATCCGTTGAATAATTGATGAGGCCAAATGTGTGGGGAGGTCAACATTTAATTATTGATCAGCCGACATGTTGGAGGAATGTCATTAGAGGTCTGATTTAAACAAAGGATGGATAACGACACACGCACTGAAACTGAAAACAGAAACAGTTTGCACGCAGACTGAGCCAGGACCCGGATCAATACTTCTTCACGCATGTGGAGAGGGAACGTATGAAGGCTCTCCTCTTAATCTTAACCAGGTGTTCATATTTGTTCGAGGCAAAGCCAACATTTTAGGGCTGATTTAAATTTGATGAAACCTGCAGGTAAAGTGCCATGGCTGTGCAGACAACACGTGACAAATTCTTAAATACTGACGTTTGAAACGTTTACTTTAGTGGACTTTTTATCGATTTGTGTGAACCCTGGTGTCTGTACAAGTCCTGCTACCCCATTGATACAACAATAAGAAAGCTTCCTTGCTCTCTTCTTTAGGGCATGTAATTCACCTGATTCACTTACCATAAAACATGTGTCTATGTGTGTGCGCGCGCGGTCCTGTTGCTCCTGTGTAGGTCACTCCTGCTGCCGGCCTCCAGTCCTCGACTGAAGCACTCAGAAAAGGCAGCCCCGTTTCATGCTGTGGAGTTATTTCCCTAAAGTCAGATCTTTTATGGCTTACAATATGTGTGTGCTCTGTGATGTCTCAGTCACATTTAATCCTGTTGCTTCACTGCGTCACTCTGCTGGAGACTCTGTGACAATAAATCTGTCAGAGAAGAGTGTAAAGTTAAAGCTTGCTAAATTCCAACATGGTTGTTGCAGTTATGACGGGGAATATTAACAGAATACATTCAACCTAACCGAGAGCTGTGGAAATCTTGTCTTCTTTAAGCACAGCGAGTCTATGCTTGTCGAATAAAATCTGCTGTTTAAATACACTTGACTGGTCTGCAGGAAGCCCTCTGTCTCATATCCTCTGATTTATTTGACTGACACCTGACAGAGTTCTTTTTACGCGCGTATCCACTTAGATCTCTCGCTCTTGTTCTGACTTCCTTAAATAACCCCAATGACATGTTTGTTTCCTGATCTCTGCCCCAGATTGCAGAATTAAAAACTACTTAAATCGACCTGGGAGCAGCTCGGGTCGTGCCCGGCCGTGCCCGCTGCAGTGGCACTCTGAAACCTGTAGGCAGGAGCCAGTAGAGCCCTATAATCCCCGCCGTCCGTGATTTAGCCCCTGGTCCTCCTAATTCTCCTAAAGCCCCAGCTGCTCCCCTGGCCGCTGCGCTCTCTCCGCGACAGCCTGCACACCGCTCACTTTATTAATAATTCACCTGATAATTCACCAGCTCGACGCTGCCGGCTAAAGCAGCGTAAACAACTGCCCTAATTCCCTGTCTAGTATAGTTTGTGTGTGGGTGTAAACAGGTCGCACGCTTTGAGGTGAGCTATTTAGTGGCTGATTTTTTTTTCTGGGGAGGGAAGTGCGAGCTGTCTGTCGTCGCAGCCGGAGCGCACAGAGAAGCTTCCATTTTACGCACAGAGCTCCACCGAAGCCCGCGGACCATCGTTACCGCGCCGCTGTGCAGGCATCCTGCCGCGGAGATCGGAGGAAAAAAAAGAAGAAGCAAAAAACGCAAGCTGCTCTTTCATCTCGTCAGCTTTAAGGAGGAGGCGGCGGCGTGGGACCAGGGGTGTCCCCCCGTTTTGTGTGTGTATATCACACCGCGTGTGTGCGCGGCCGTGTGTTTGTGTGTGTTTAGAACAAGAGAGAGGAGAGAGAGAGAGAGAGAGAGAGATACGAGGGTAAAACGGATCGGACGCGCCGCGCAGGAGACAGCCGCTTTTGGACACGTTTTAGAGGCAGAAGCTGTCCGACTGCAGGAACTGCACGAGGGAAAATACGAGAAAGAACTTACTTTGCATCACCTCTGCCGTCCTTTGATTTTGTCGTGCTGTTGATTTAATTTTGGAGCTTTTTGGCGTCTCCAAGTTCTGCCGCAGACGGACGCACCTCGGGACTTTGACGCAGACGTCTCGCTGGTTTCTTGCTGCTGGACATGGGCGCATCTGAGGCCACACAGCGGTAGACGGAGGGCTCGGAGTTGCTGTCCTGCTTTTGTCCTATCTCTTGCAGAGTGGACCCACTTTTGAAAGCGCGTGTTTTTTTTTTCTGACTGGGCCTAAGGCCGACTTGTTTAAAGGTCCTTTTTTTGCTTCCGGCAACAGCGAAAGAGACCAAGTCTTCCTCCCTCAGCCCGCACTCCCTCTCTCACTTTTTTGGAAGCTGAACTTTTAAAGGAAAATGGGGCATTGAGAGGGTTGGCAGATCTCCCCACGCTATAATGGTACGTGCTGTGTAACTCAATAGTTCCCCTCTGTTGGCTCTATAGGGTGAAGTCTATAGGACTGAAAATAAACCAAACATCGGCGTGTTTAACTGAAGCCCTGCAGGCTTTTTACACTCCTAATTTCTTTGTGGAAGAAAAATCTGCACTTTGTTGGAGACGGAGAGTTAGAGCTGGCTTTAGAGTGTGAGGCCAAAGAGAACCATACAACACACCTGTGCGCGCGCGAGGGAGAGGGAGAAACTGTGTGTTGTAGCCTACACAGCAGCGTTCTATACGTGTTTGTCCTCCATCATTTCAAAACACTCACGTTGATTTAAGTAATAATTAAAAAGATGTCATGCGATGACTGTCACTCTAGCTGCATGTTTGAAATATTTCAAATGATAAATACGTCTTGCTGCTTTGACGCTTAACTGCTCTCCCTTATACTTCATTTCCTTGAATATTTCCCATAAGACGTAACGCTGTAAAAATATGTCTCTGCTTGAAAGATGTTCACATTTACCTCGCTGCTAAAGTAACTGGGTTGATGCTGAAATGTTTGCAGGGCTTTGAGTGAAGGCTGGTGTTTCTGCGCTGTTTAGATCAAACAGAATAAAACACACATGAGACCACAGACTGAGGAGAAATGAAAGGACAGAGTATAGTATGTGGTTATGATGTTTATGGTGGGGATATTCTGCTTATGAGCTGCTGCTCCATCCTCTACCTCACACCAGGGCTGGGTCTCATCTGTCTGCTGTTTTTTTTTCTTTTTTGTATTTTTATCAATGGACACTTGATTTGCGTAGTTGATGACACTTTATAGCGACTGCAGGGTGGGAGGGGAGGAGGTGAGGAGACACACAGGCCGTCTTTGTCGCCCCCAGAACAAGAGCTGTATAGGATTTTATTTTGATTTAAACATTAAAAAAAAAAAATCCAAAGCAGGACAATCTGGTGATGTTGATCTACTAATCTGTTTAAATCCTGCAGGCGTTTTAGGGATAAATGTTGAATTATACTGGAGGCATCTGCTTAAAAACTAAGATATTAGAGCACTTAACTGCCTTTTGCAGTGCATCAAATGAAGGATTATTTGACTTTTCACAGCCTCTGTCATGCTGCAACTCAGATATTTTGAATGATAAATACAGTGGTTTAGAGGGATTTAATTACTCCTCATTATCAACCCAAGGGATTATATTAGAGGTGCTATTATTTATTATTTGTCATTTTGATTTTGCAGTGACACTGAAGTACAAACCTGGATGAACGGGATCACTAATCATTCTGGGACTGTTTTTAAACTGATTTAGGCAGCACAATATTGTGATGTCACAGACAATTCTTCTCTTTACACGCTGCAATTTCATTGTGCAAATTATGACAATTTCTCCCAAAAGAACAAATCCATGTAGTTTGCTAAGTTTAGACCTCAAGTTTTAGACTAAGTGAAAAAAATCTATGGCATAGACTGAAGCTATATCTCGGTGTTCTTTCTTTTTTTTTTTTTTTAATGGCGAAGTCTTTCTCCCATAAATACATCAAATATATATTCAACACACATGAGATATCCTCTGTGCCACTGTGAAATATGTGCAAAAGTCCTGTCTTTTGGTTTGCATGTACAGCTGGAATTTCTTATTACGGACCTGGACACAAAACACCAGATATTTATAATTCTATTTATGACATACCATGTCAATGTGAACAGCTGTTAAACATCTCAGAGATTGTGAAAATCGTTTTAAAACAAATGACTCAGACTTTGATTCACATATTTATACGAACAACACTGTCCTTTTGTATATGTGTTACTATTTGACATTAAAATAAAATATATAATGATAAGATCAACACACATTTTCAGGGATAACCTAAGAAAATGTTTCAAAGTCGATACAGTTTTTTGTTCAAAGTCTCGTATAAACACATCTGCAGTTAAAAAAAAAAGGAATAGGGAAGTCATTAAAGGTATCCAGTCAGTGTGCTCTGAATCATTTAAAGTAATGTGATCAACTCGTTTCCTGCCTGACAGATAAGTGACACATTGTTAGCACTCTACGTTCATGTGTTTTTAAATATCCCTCTTACGTAACTTTATTGTGGTTTCACCTTCCAAAAATGTTTGTTGGCCTCTGTTATATCCAGTCCAACCTGCACAACAACAAAAACAACAAGAGGCCTCATTTGGTGCGAGATATAAGCCGTGTAATCATGCGTCTCTGTTTCTTAAGGTAAACCAACCATCAGACAATGCTTTATAATTGGCAGCCACACATCGCCATCCTCGTTTTGTTTTGATTGTGGGCCTATAATTTCACACTTGGGTTGCGTTGCGGTTGTTGCAGAGAAAAACCTGCCAACCACCAAACCTGTCAGTCAAACACAAGCTGAGGCTGTTTATTGGTGCCAAGCAGGGAGGTGGGCGTGACCCTTTTAACGTGTTATTAAGTCAATTTTTAGAGTATCATTTGAGTTGAGCATGAAGTGGGTGAGACATTTTAAACACTGCTTTATTAAGTCATAATGAGTGAGTTTGTGTGTGTGTGTGTGTTGTGTGAATGTAACTCTGTGCTTCCTGCTCTTTGTGGTAGACTCTGCTGTATTAGAACCATAACCACAAGAAAATCTCCCCATGGATCAGTCCTTGTGTGACACAAAGGCCTGATTGTAGCAGCTCAAACCTCATTGTTAAATGCACATAGGCACTGCGGCTGAGTGTGGTTTGGCCAAAACGCTTAAATAGGGATCCATGTAAGAAAAGTAGTGCCAGTCAGTGGTATTAGGTTACCTGTCTGTGAACATGCAGTGTGGCAGGAAAAAGAAAGTTGCAGCTCGAGAGGTTTGGTGCTCTTTTGGCAGGATGTCATGGTATCTAAAGGCCAGCCTGTCGAGCAAGATCAGTAGTTGACATGCAGGGTGTCATCAAGGCCAATCTTTGGGCGTGTCCCAATGTGCTTTCTGTTCAAACTTGTTTCGCCAAAACTGTTTTTGGATGTATTTCTTTACATAGTGTTGGTTCAGCCATTTCCAGGGCTGGAAATTTTAATTTTTGCTGTAAACTGGTTTGGATTTTGAGCACAAAACCACTTGGTGGTGTACATTCTGGTAAACGTAAAATGCTTGCTTAGGTACTGTAAGGAGTTTTTCCACTGGTCATGAAACAGACTCAATATAATACTCATGCCTCTTAATGACCGACAAAAGAAAGCAGGACTATCAGGGCGAAGGTTGACTGTTTCATTGATATTTTGAATGAGTGACATCGCTGTCACCGGGTAGGTTTCAGCTGAAGATAAATTCAGCCTACAATATCCCCGGTAAAAGTTTCACAAAGAGTAATACGTTTCAGTTTAAAACAGCCAGGGTGAGACATTTCAGTAGAGAAAACGACGTACGCATGCACCTGGCAACAAAGACAAAAGACCAACTTATGTCCACAGGGGTCGCCAAAATGCGACAGAAATCCAATCGAAAGTTCCTTGCAGTCGCTTTAAGTTATCCAAAGTGATATTGTTACCCTGCCTCCTTAACAGAAACTGTTCCCACCAGCACACTATTGTATAAAACACAACTGCACAATTAAGCCAAATGCAATTTTCAGCCCTGTGTGTTGGCTGTACTTCTGACCCAACAAAACCTCCAGGACCCACAAGTAGAGTGAAATAATTAGCCTCCACTCTGCTCAGCCATCCATCTCTTCTTCTCTTTTTTTTAAATGCAGCTCCTCATTTTCTCATCTTCTTTCTTATTATATTCCCCATTTCCCCCCCCCCTCAACACCCCACCTCCCTCTCCTGAGAGGGCTGTGTGAAAAATCGTATTTTTCCAACATTTCTTTCCCTGAGGTAGCTTTGGCAAGGACTCACACGGCGGCCATTTCTGCCTTTCATACACCCCTCACACACCGTGGAACAGATCGCCGGTGCGGCCCGCCGTCTTTGAAGTGGTTGCCATCTCACGCAGGTTGGCTGGACTCTCTCTCTCTCTCTCTCTCTCTCTCTCTCTCTCTCTCTCTCTCTCTCTCCCCACCACCCCCCTCTTCTCCCCAATTTTCATCCTGTGCCTTAAAATTGGCAGTGATAGCTCCAGCCACCAAATCATGATGATGAAACGCGTTTCAGACACAATGGTGATGATAATAATTAGAGATTTTAAAAAGATAGTCAAAAAGCACTGCAAGTGTGTTGCAGAGAGACTTAATGCTTTTTCTGAAAACAAGTGGAAGGACAGAGTATTGCACCAGGTGTGTGTGTGAGCAGGGTATGTTTTTGTGTGTAGGTAATGTGTGTAAGTGTGAGATAGGGAGGAGGATCATTGATACGTTGCCATTCATGTGCTTTAAAATGGAGCCATCTGAGAACAAATTCCACCATCAGGGCCTTTCATACACAAAGCTGTGAGTGTGCGCACAAGTGTGTGAGCAGGTTTCGGAGATCTCACCTCCAAAGAATTTGGCCATATGGTCGTCAACACATATACTCAGAGAAAGAGAGAGAGAGAGAGAGAGAGACAGAGAGAGAGAGAGAGAGAGGCAGCCAAGGAGAGCGTGTGTGAGAAAGTGAAAGAGAAGTGTCTTCTTTTGTCAGTTTAAAGCAGATACTATACCCCTAACTTAGATCAGATGGCTCCAAAAAAAAAATCCTCCATTGCATATTTGTGGAGTGGGAAAATCTGTCTCAATTAACACATTTGCATTGGGCGATGATGGACTCCAAATAGGTCACTGACTCAAACTCCCGCCTCCGAATCTTTCCTCTAAAATGTTAATTAAGGAGAGCTTTGAGATTTTTTCGCTCAGGGCTGGCCATATGGGCCGGGCATATGTTCTATATATATAGTACAATATATAATTCATACACTGCTGCAGGAGAGAGTGTTCAGGGGCTGGGAGTTTTTTTTTTTTTTTTTGGGGATGGGGGTTACTACAAAGGGAGTCAGTGTGTTCTGGCCTCCCCTGTGGCAGGTACAGAGCTTAGCCTGTTCATTAGCTATGTGTTATTCACTGTTGCACAATAGGATTGAGGTCCATCAACACCTGTTTCCTTGGCTGACAACATAAAGAGGGCATTTTAACGTGTCTTTGTCAGGTGGTTAATATGAAATGAAAGCAAATGATCTATTGTTGGAGTGCAGTTGGTGTTCAGTTTGTTTGACATTGTTTAAAGGAGCACTACAGGTGCAATTAAAAGATGAGTAAATATTGACAACCTCTGCATATGAAGAGATCAAAATACTTACAAATATACTCTCAAACACTGTGTATGCTTCCTCGCACAGTCCCAGCTAAACCAGTTGTCACAATGCCACCCTTCAAGGCACCCCATCACCAGCAGAATGAGGCAGCCAATGAAAGAACAGATCTGTCCCGCTCGTAGTCATTATTTGGGTCTGGCCTTGACCAATCAGGAGAGGCTTGCCGGTGCACCTGACCTTGTTTCTAGCCTGTAACAGCCAATCACAGAGGCTTCATCACACCTGGTGCATTGTGGTCTGCTTGCTGGTCTGGAACCATCACACACGCACACACACACACACACACACACACACACACACACACACACACACACACACACACACACACACACACACAGGTGCTGTGGATCCCGGCCCATTATACAGACCGTCGGCCAATCAGATGGATCGACTCATTATCAGACACATGTGGCCTGGCGGACTCGGAGGGTCTGCATTTTCTCTGTGTGGAACTCTGCTACCCAATTCCCATAATGCTTTGCAGCCTTATCAGCAGGCCTCTCTCACTCCGTTCCTGGCTTCACCCTCTTCTTGCGGCGCAACAATGGGCACTGTGTTGCCCCCTTAAGGAGCCGGAGGCCTCAGCTATAAAAAATGAGACTAGAAATAAAAACAACATGTTTATGGACTAATAAAGATGATTAGAAATCGCACAATTGCAGAAAAATGGAAGGTTTGCAAGCACAGATTATCTGTAATAAAACGCTGAGGGGAGAGAGGGAGAAGGAGAGAGTTCGCCGTACAGAACTCTCATTGCAAAGGATATGAATAGCCTTTGTTTTCACCACAACTCAGGGCTGTGTGGTCTGCCAATGTCTGGCTCTTATTATGGGGTTTGTGTCTGTGTGTCTGCGTAAGTGGCATGCACGTGTGCCTGCGCTTGTGTGTGTGTGTGATTGTGTGTAAAGAAGAGAGCACATGGGCGTGGAAAAAAGAAACGTATATACAGTATGTGCAGGTGATTATATTTTCAAGAGGTTAAGACTAAATGTATGTGTGTGAATTTAAAGGTTTCCACACAGCACATGCTCTGTTCACTTTCCGCTCCTGTTCGACTAAATAGATGTGACATGGGGTCTCGGGCTGGCACAAGCCTGTGTGCACGCTTTTTTATCCGTTAAAGTTGTGAAATGAAATAGGATTTCACAGAACGCCACAGCGGCTGTGGGATTTGGGCTCCCTTCGGCTAAGTAGAGTGGGATAGGTTGATCCAATCAACGGCAGAACTGCAAGGAGAGCCCATTTCACAGCTCCCGGCCCTGCCAGAACCCTGCCTGCCTGCCTGCCTGCTTGACTTAGAATACAAATGAAGCTCCCTGAATGCACACTTACACACACACACATACACACACATGCATGCAGACACACTGCTACTTACAGCCAGTCTGGCTGGGGATGCAAAGTGCAGGAGTTGTTAACAGGCGCTGGGGTTTTTGGGGGTGAAATGAGACCAGTAGGGAGGGTCAAAAGACAGTCTCTTTTGGGTCGGGTCAATTTTGGGGGGTTTGTCCCAAGGGGAAGAAATAAAATGCATGTTTGAAGAGGTTGAACTTGGGCTCTACACTGCATTCTTTTTCAAGATTATGTATCATAAATATTGTGAAAAACAGAATCTTTCAACTGCCTGGGAAATGTTTTCACTGTACTTGTCTTGTTGTTTATTGTAAATTTTGAAAAAGGGAGATGGTCGCATTTCTAAGGAGTAAGAGAAAAAACAAGATTGATATGTGATTCCTAACATAGTCTATAATATGGATTTTGATCTTTACAACCATTTCACTTGTACATTTTAAATTAAATTACTCTGTTTTTTTTTGGATTGGTTTCTTTTAGGCTACTGACACCTACCTGGTGAACGACGATCCTGCCAGAGGCCCAGGGATGCCTGAGTGTTTCCTCGTGTCGGATACATACAGGGTATATATCCACACACACACACACACACACTCACAGACAAACATATATATATATATATATATATATATATAAAATTCCTCAAGAAGTATTTACAAGACTCACAATAATCCGATCCATTTAAAATATTTAGTTCTTTATTTATAAAAAATGTCCACAGAAAGGAAAAGAAAGGCATTCAGTGTATTAAAGACTCATCCATGTCTGTTTCACAATCTTAAATGTCAGACTTCACTTTAATGATGCCATCACTGTATGCATTTTATTCTTCAGGTCTTGAACTGGTTGTTCTGAGGTTTACAGTATTACCCTGGAAATACAACACATTTCTAAAAATGTTGATAATTCAACCTGTGAGCATGCTGAAATATCATCTTCCTGTAAAATCATCTAAAAATGTCCTGAACACATTTGCAGGCTGGGCTGACGGTTGGCAGCACTGCCCTGCATAAACACACGCTCCCTCAAAATGTCAACTCCTCTGTGACATGTGTTTTTAGTGGGTATTATTTATGGGAAGAAGTAGTTTGACTTTGTTGCAGATCGCACACATTTCCCCCACATTGAGGAAAAAGCCAGCTGCAGAACAAAAACAAATAACAAATATATTACATACATTACAAATGTATTTATTTTGCAAGACTCTTTGTGTTTGCAACATTTTTTGCATGTAGTCATTTTCAGATATTTTAATATAAAAAAAAACAAAACAACACCTATTAAGGATGCTGTTTTAGCTCCGTGGTCGGAGCGTGTGCAACATAAACTTCTAAACTTCTTCCCTCTGCTGCACGTGTCCTCGCCTTTCAGCGCCCTATCAGATCCACGAACATACCAAAAGAAAACAGCGCATATTCCATCAGGATGACAACTTGTGGAAAAGTTTTCTTGACCCGAGCTGACATGTTGAATTCCAGCTTTAAATTAAGGAATGATGACATCACACTGGAGCAATAAATCTATACATTTCCCTCCTGTTGAAAACAACCTCAGTGGGGAGGCGGTAATCCAAACCAGCCGAGTGAAGCGTATATATGCAGCTATTGCAGTCAGTAAACACATAAAAAGCATAAGGCGTAACACATTGCTCTGCACACACACTCAGATTGCAAACAGATCCGTGGAGTCTGTGGGATCCACACTGTGTATGATATGCTTGTTAGCCATAACGGCCAGTCAGCCATTTCTCTCTGACTGCATATGCCTGTATGCATTTGACTGGCGTGCTCCCTCCCAGAGCACACATAAACAGCTTACTCAAAAAATATTGACACTGCACAGCGTAGTAAACGGCACAGTTACACACATTTTCCGTGCACATATTTCCTGCCTTTTGAACGGCGGCCTCAACCACCTGTCTCACACATTTAGCATGCTAATGGCAGTATCAGTATGCTACATCACTTTCAATATTTAATGGCCTAGCCACAGGCGATGGTAAACAGCGAGTATATGGGCAGTGCCGTGTGTCAATGGGCGACCACAACATGCTAACTTTAGACACACCATATGGTTTTCTCGTGTGCTTTTTAATTGCAAACTCAGAAACCGCGAGGGCCCTGAGCGCTCGAGGGGCTTTCGTAGGTGCTGCATGGTCAGACCGGACTGTTTGATCAGGGAGAGTTTTGGAAGGGAAACCTGAGCGTCTGTGTTTTTGTAAATCCTGTGGTTGCTATAGTTTGTTTGTTAGAGCCAGAGCGCCTGTGTTGAATACTGAAATGGTCGTCACGGCCCGAGCTGAAGCCAGAGACAAAGACGGACAGAAAAAGTCAGACTGACCAAAAGGACGGCGTGATCAAAATGAAAGAGAGAGGGAACACCGGTGGACTGTAAGATAGAAAAAGGAGAAAAAGGTAGAGGAAAAAGGAGTGGAGGCAGAAAGAGAAAAGGGGAAAGCGAGAGAGCACACAAAGGCTTTGGGTTTTGGGCCTGTGCCGCGTTGGGGTGTGGTTTGGAAAGAAGAGAGACGATGGGAAAAGAATTGACTACACCTCAATATGCTTCACTTTCTCGCACTTTTATTCAGTCTTTTCCTCCGCTCTCTCAGTCTAATTCTTTTTCTAGCTGCTTGTGCCAGCAAATCTCTGACCGCAAGACATTTGTGGCCGTGTACGTAAATGTGTGTGTGTGTACATGCATGTGTGTACATTCTGTACATTATTTGCATGTGTGTCTGTGGTGCGAGTGTGTAAGTATCCTACACAGGCTGAGGTCTCGTAAAGCTGCACGGCTTCATATCCCCCTGAAAAACTTGGCATAGAAGAGCTGGGGTGACTTCAACCCCTAGAAACCGCACCCTTGCACACACACACACACACACACACACTGAGACATACACACATGCAGAATTGTATTCACACACACTCACACACATGCACGCGGCAGGGGCTTATGTATAATTGCAGGCACTCTGCCTGCATATATGAGTTTGATTAGACTGAGGAGCAGGGAGCGGGCGAGGATAAAGCCAAGCCTGATTAGAAACAGAGTGTATCGCTTCCATACAATGGCAGGCACAATGAAACTGGTTTAAACCACTTTGTCCGAGTTCAGGTATCTTTTGTCTCCGAATACAGATACAGTTCACTAGAATATGAGCAGAATCACCGCTTAATGACTCATTCAGACAGTGAATGTTCAACTCGTTGTAATAACTTTGGACTTTTACTGTTCCATAAAGGTTTCCTAGAAGGACCCACGGAGACTGATCTTTAAGTTTAAAAAAGTAAACTATCCCCTGAACAATATTCAGATGAGCACCTTCTCCTGTCCGTGACGTACGCCTGTGAATTGAAGCTGACAGTCTGCAATCAAATCCAGCCGTGACACCTTATGAAACAAATTCAACACAAATGACTTCGGTCCACATTTGAGCTCGTGTTTCCGCTGAATCAAACGCTTGTACACATTTTCGACTTGAAAGTGCAGAACGCTCACGTTAAAAGAACACGGGGTCTCCTCCACATAAGACACTTGACTGAGTTTACTGTGTGCTGAAAGCTTTATGTCACTCTGCAGTCGACGGGCTGACACAACCGTGCAATAAAAACAAAACAAAAAAAAGAAATCTCTGTTGCAATTTTCAGTCCATTGTTTCTATTTTGGTCACACTTTGGTTTGCTTCTGCATTTTGTGTGACTGCATAGGATATGAAAGTTGCAAAAAAATGATTTCTTCGGAAATGTCCGACCACAGGCATTTGTATCGGTTGCATTTACACTCATCATTTAAACAGTGTTTTGGTTTTTACTAGTACCTTAAAAGGTGCATTTATCATCATGAAGATAAAAACAACACATTACAGCAATATATAAACATGGTTGAAGGGATCTATCATTCTATCATTCTATCTATCTATCTATCTATCTATCTATCTATCTATCTATCTATCTATCTATCTATCTATCTATCATTCTATCTATCTATCTATCTATCTATCTATCTATCTATCTATCTATCTATCTTTCTATCTTTCTATATATCTATCTATCTGTCTATCACTTGCAGGACCTTTCCTCCACTTACAAAAGATTATAAACTTTAGCAGTTTAGCTGCAGAGAACCTTTGTAAAACTATACAACCAGTACAGATATTGAGGATATTCCCCACGAATTAGATCACACAGATTACCAGAATATATGATGAGGTGGCTGAACTCGACAGAGTGCCACATGCACACTGTAAGCCTCTACTGTACAGCAGGGATACTGTATTTCATGCGCTTCCTGTCGAGGGGTTTCGGCGGACACAGATTCGTCTTCATCTGAAATAAAGGGATGAACAGTCGACGATTATTTTAAATACTGATAGAATCGCGTCGATCTGAAAGAAAAAAAGCGGGAAGGGAGACAGAGAGAGAGAGAGTGAGAGAGAGAGTAAGAGAGAGAGAGAGAGAGAGAGAGAGAGAGAGAGGGAGCGTTAGAGAGAAAGAGGGAGGCGGGGAGGGAGGGAGAGCGAGCAGACAAACTTTCTCCTAAAGTTGGTGCGGAGCTTTCACTGTGAGTGAGGCGGGGTTACAGCCTGGACTGAGCCACAGCGGCTTTGCAATGCGGCACCGCAGCGAACCTCCATCCAACTTTATTATCAACTCCTCCAACTTTCATCTCTAGACACAGCCATGTACTCCCCATACTGCCTGACACAGGTATGAAAAAAAACCTTTTTTCCATTCTTCTTCTTCGCTGTTTTCTTTCCGGTGCAGTGCGCCTCCGGTCTGCTTCTACTGTACATGCTGACAGTGTTGTGCTGCTCGCCGCTCCTTGTCATTTGTTGCGTTTTAAGGACCTTTTTTTTCTCCAGCTCTGCACTCCTTTCCCCGATAGTGTTTAACCTCACTCTCTCTCTCTCCGTCTCTCTCTCTCGAACTCTCTCTCCCCTCTTTCTTTTCCATGGCACTCCTCCAACGGGCTTTCTTGTGCGTCTCATTGCGCATGGTTTGGAGAGAAAATGGCGCTTCTCCCAAATCTATTTTATATAAAACGAAGATTGGAGAAAGGGGAAGAAGAAGGGCTCGGACATTTGGCGATTGATTATAGACACCCTGGGGGCAATGATCGGCTTTATCGACCAATATAGGAAACCCGGAGTTAAGTTTGAATGTGACTCGTTCGGTTGTGGGACAGTTTATTATTTTTTAGTATCTGTTTTGCGGTCAGGACGGAGGTCTGCCGGGCTGAAGCCGCGGTCGGCTATGGGGGCATTTGGGGTCACAGTGGATTTATTACTGCCCCTCATCTATTTTATAACACTTTTACATCCTCGCTTGAAATAAAGTTTTAGGAGGCTTTCAGAAGGCGACAGGGGGAAAGGATGGCCGTGTGTTGTGTGCAGAGCCCGAGCTCATTAAACACCAAGCTGACCTTTTAAAAAAGCCAAAACAGCAAGAATATATTTTCACAAAAACTACAATATTCTTGCTGTATTTGTACAGCAGAGTAAGAGTTTTCGAGTGTTTACTATAGATGGAAGAGAAAAACCTGGTTTTCTCCTGTGCGTAATTTCAGAGGCCGTGCGGGGTAATAGTTCAGGTGCAAGTTGTATAGGCTACTATTGTTTATTTTTATTTTTTAACATTAGCAAACAATTAAATATGAAAAAAGTATTTATTTTAAATGTGTAGCTCAGATTTTTTTTTTGTAAATTAATGCAATGCAGAATTAGAGGTGATTGACAGGCCTCATCCGCACTTCTGCACATTGACTTCAAAAGTAAATCTAGATTTTATTTATCAGCTCAATGTTTAGAAAACCCCTCAGATATGCCAGAGTATGTCTCTATGGAAATGCCCAACTCAAATAATATGAGGTCATATATTTTTTTTTAAAGTACCAGTTGCCTATTGTACAAGTAGGACATGCCTCTTTATCTTTCCTAAAATATGTTTTAATACGGTTCATATATTTTAGTCATGTTGTACCTCCTGAGTTTGTCGTGTGTCAGTAAACAAAGCCCAGTATTATTTGTTAATTTTTAAAAAAAAAAGTCCGTAGGATCTCAAAACATCAAAGGTCAAGTTATAAATGACCTTTGATGTTTTTTTTCTTACAGCACTGCACTTTTTGCACTGTTGACGAGTCTTCAATTGAAAGTAAGAGTAGACGGTTGTAGACATGCAGGGCAGTCAGTGCGGAGTTAACAGAGGAGAGCTGCACGCGCGCCGAGCTGCAGCTTCAGGCCGCCGCGGCTCCGCGTGTCCTTCCGCCGCTCCGCTTATCAAAGACACACCGGGCTGACACTCTGCACAATCTCAACTGTTTTATACTGAAGAAACACCATGAGGTTCAAGTGTAATATCACTTCTTAATTTCTGTGTATGTTAAGAGGCAGAGAGATTTTTTTTCTGAGGTCAATTACTGTTTTTATTCAAGTGTTAATCTGCATTTAATCCTAATTATCAGGCGTATATGCAGAACAATTTATATGACTTCATTTGCTGTTTAAATGATTATGCGTTACAATGGGGCATCTGTTGAGTTCCAGGCCTGCAGGTTATTTTTTTTTTCAGATGTAGGAGGTCAGGCCTGTGCTTTCGTGCTATTTTCTTGTGCATGGGTATGCTGTTGGACAATACATATTTAATCAAGAGTTTTCTCTGTGATATAATACGCAAGTCATAGCAGGAAGCAGGAAACTAAAATCACTCAGCTTTTAAAAAAAGAGATTTCTGATCCAGATTTGAAGAGCTCCGTGAAAAAAACGTTCGGATTCCTCTTCAGTATTATTTCAGGCCTCTAGACCAGACCTCTGTGGGTTTTTTTTTTTTAAATTATCTGTAACACGAGAGCAGTACTTTTCAGATACAAAATTACATTTCATCAAATCTTTTTTATGAAGCAAGAAAACATGATGGCTGGAAAACATAGGCTTCATTTCTTTCTTCTTCTTCATGTCTGCTGCTTTTTTACTTTTCTTTCTCTCTGTGACCTCTCTGCCGTCTGCTAGTTTGAAACAGTGACGGAGACATTTTTCTAATCAGAAGTCTCTGTGATTCGTAAAAAAAAAAAAAAAAAAAAAAGTCCAAACAACCCCACTGCATATTTAGCACAGATACATTTCCAAAGCCTGGGTGCTATGAGGCAGAGGTCCGCATCGAGTTTCCTCTTTCTTTCCATTAATTAAAATTAATTGGCAGCAGATCCACTTGCACGAGCGCCGCATGGGCGCGTGCTGCCCATATGCGCGATACATATTGATCTGCTTAGCTGCAGCTCGTGCGTCTCCCGGTCCTGCTGATGGATATCAATCAGCTGTTTACGCAGTTTTGCTGTCGCTCATATCTCATTGAGAACTCGTGTTAGTATTTTAGGCGATATTTGAAAGATAATAGCAGTGAAAAATGAACTTGAATCCTGCGGCGTTAGTGTTACTTACAGGTAAATTAATTCCATGTCTACACCACTGTAAACGTTTGTCTTCATGATGTCTGGTTTGCTGATGGGAAAGCGGGCATATGTGTATGCTATACTCTTTATGTGTGCACACACCCAAGCACATGGATGAATTATACTACCGTGCATAATGTAGACTACTTGCACCCATACTTTTGTACTACATTAAGGCTGTGTTCAAAGATCTCAGCCATGTAAATAATTAACAAATCACAGAAAACATGAAAAACTCGTGTAAACAATACACAATGTATAATTAATGTTGATAAAAGCTTTGCTGGAACGGTCTGGAAGGTGACGGATCCGGATCAGCCAAAAACAAAAAAAAAACAAAAAAACTGCACGTGCACTTGCCAAACTGCACCGGAGAGGTTTTTTTTCATTTTTGACGTGCTACGTGGCATTGTTTCACATTCTTGTTACGGAAGTGCATTTGCATAAAGTTTTAATGCGGTTTGAAGGTCGCGGAGGCGTCGTTAATTAAAACTTTTATGTGCTGCGTTTTTTTGAAATCAATTATTTCAGACTCCACTTATAAGTCCCGCTTATCCAAATGAGATGTGGGCTGCTAATATTCAGCGCGTCTCACAAACACTGCCAACTTTTCAAGCTCCGCTGCAAACCCGTCTCTCTTGCTCTCTCTCCCTCTCTGTGCGGGAGATTGTTTAACTCTTTCCCCGCACAATTTTCACAACCGAGACCAGAAAAAGAAAAAAGAAAGTTTGTTTGTTTGCATGCTCGATTCTTGCTCATATAAGCTCTTCATGTCCGATTATTTGTTGTTCTGAAACGTTGTTAGATTTGCAGATCAGATGAGTGCTCGAAATTCACTCAGCCATGCAGATTGGCTAAGCACTTGAAAGCCATACATACTGAAGCCATGCCATAAAGCCATAGCAACAAGGAGAAGAAAACGTGGAGATTTGTAGTTAGTATCTTTGGTGATGAAGATGAAGGCCCCTTCTCTATATGAAAAGAGAGTATGTGAACCGGTGCATATGGAGAAGTGTGTGTGTGCAGCCCACGCAGCATGTTTAACATCTTGTAAATGAAATGCATATTGTCTTTAACTCAAATTAGGCCTTGTTTTCCCGCTGATTTGTCTTTTCCGTCCTAGAACAGCTGTTCTGTTTGGGCAAGCATCAGGGTGGACGTCTTCACTTTGTCCTCACATTGTTAAAGTTGTACATCCTTTTTATTGTGTGGCTCACGTAGACACCTTTTTTTTTTATTACACTTGTGTTTCTGTGTATTACATTCTACAGTTTTTGTGTGTCTTACTCCATGCCCCGTTTTGGGCCGATGGCTCTCCTACGTCAGCCCTCGGTTCTGGTTTCAGTGGGACCGGACGGTGTGCTGCTGTAAACCGAGGTGGGCCTGCGTGATCTGGTAACATACCGAGCCTCATTGGCATCACTTTGCACCAAGCACACACGTGCACACACTGTAATCCTTCTCAAACAGAGAGAGTTGGTAGGCGCAGCACAGGCAGCGGACGGAGAAAAGGTTTGCTCTAGTGGATGGGAGGCCGGGTAAAAGTAGCCCGCCAACTGTGCCAGGACGACAGGCAGGCAGGCAGGCGCGCGGGCAGGCAGGCGGGCGGCGGGTGGTGGGTTGTCGGCAGAACCCAGGGGTACATTGTGTTCCTTTTACTTATTCATCCTTTCTGCTGGAGGCAGACCAGGTCCACCTTATACACTGCTTGGCCCACAGCGAGAGCTGGTAGGCAGGGACGCAGGGATGGAGGGAGTGCAGGAAATATAAAGGGGAATGGCACAACATGTCCATGTTACTCAAGCAGTCTATAAATACATGTTGATAACATGGAAAAAAAATAAGACGTTCTTCATCTTATCCTGAAGGATGAGTTGACTCGTGAGGTTTTAAATCAAGAGAACGTCTAGTTCAAATAATTTCAGCTCTGGTGATTAACTTTCAGTTTGGCAACCAAAGTAGCTTGTCTTATAACTGCCGGTTTGTCCTGTGTGTCATGTATACGTTTTCTGATGAACAATCTTGAACTGTTTTTTTCTTACAGTCAACCTATTGCTCACTGGGAATCTAAGCTGTTAATTTTTTTTAATTTTTTTTCCAAAGAAAAAAATAAAAAAGCTGTTTGGTGTGCTGCTGTTAATCGCCTCACCTGACACTTAACCACCGACAGCTGAAATAGAAATATTCCACATGTATGATAAAGGACACATTTGCTTTCGTGAACTCACACAAATTGTACGTTTTGACGTGCACAAAAGAACACTTTTGCTTTTGCTTGATAAAAGGGCCGAGATAGAGCTCAGAGCTAAACCCTGAGGTAGCTTGCGGACAGTCCATCTCAGCCTCTGTGCCTGTGTGTGTGGGTGTGAGTGTGTGTGTGTGTGTGTGTGAATGTGTCTTGGAGGTGAGTTAAATCCAGCACTGTGGCTTTCTGCTCATCCCTTATCTGTGCAGTCTTCCTGACCGCGCATAGAAAATGGATTTATCATGGTTTACTGAGGCAATTGGCACAACAGGGTAATAGGTGTCTGTCCCCTGGATGAATGGATGTGTGTGTGTGTGTGTGCGTGTCCGTAGGAACATGTGTGTCCTGGTTCTCTGCCTCCTAGTGTGGATTAGGTTTAGGCTGATCTGTGGCCAGTGGAAGCAGGCGGCCCCTATAGCAGTCTTATGTTAGTCTGTGATATAGTTGTGTTTACAATCCATACAGCACACACACACACACACACACTCTCAAATCTAAAATCAGACTGAGCACTCACGTATGTTAGACACAGATAGACATACGCATGTTGGAGAAGCAGCTGAGTTGAATCACATCTCTGTCACGTTGGCCTTTGCCAGACTTTTTCACGAGAGCAGAAAAAACTGCAGAAATGAAACATGCACAATTATCTCGCAGAGCTTTTGTAGTTGCGGCGCTAACTGGCCAATATAATTGTATTTTTTTGGCAGAAGTGAAGAATTTGGTGTGCAACAGGAAAGTGTGATTGACATCTTCATCTCCTCGCCGAGCAACGCGGCTCCTCGTGTTTCTCAGGTTTGAAGAATCAAAGGCGCAACGGCGAGCTGTTCGCAGCAAGAAAGGCTTGCTTGTTGCAAAAGTGATGACGATGACGCGCTTAACAACGTGAGGGACACACATGGACTTAAGAGAAGCTTTTCTTGCAGCTGCTTGGGTCCCCTTCACCTTCATCCTCCTCCTCCTCCTCCTCCTCCACCTCCTCAATTAGCTCCCTTTAGAAGAGAAGTAACGGTTAGTGAGAGAGCGCCATTGTTTGAGGATGAGCTTTAGTTGTTGTTGTTGTTGTTTGTCTCTCCCTCCCTTTCGCAACGTGTCTTTCTCCATCCCCCTCCTCAGTCGTCCTATTTCTTTTTGATTTTCTCAGAGGCTTTTTTTTGTGGGGGTAACCCCACTGAATGGGACAATGCAGCCTAGCGTGAAATTAAAGCTCTTAGTTAGTTTGGAGTCGGTCAAAAGAGGATTTTACACATGCATGCATTCATACACCCTCCCATACGCTATAGATATAGCTAATTAGAGGAAGTACACCCTATGTCGAGCATCAAGGGCCCAATTAAAAGAGTAGGGCAAACCTTGGTGTGTGAGATCTAGGCCAAGTCGGCTCTGTGAATACGTCTCTGTGCCGTGTGTGAGAACAGTATGTCTGCCTGCTTAATCCAGGCGGGAAAATATGGACAAGGCTGATATGAGAAATGCACAAGTTTCATTAACATATGCACGTCAAGTAGTCAGTAAGTAAATCAAGAAAACAGTCGTATTGATCATTGTGACAGGCGAGTGTCTGATTCAAAACAGATTGGGCCGCTTTTACTGACTCGTCCAAGTCTCATTTTGGAAGAAATTTTCAATGAAATATCTGTCATGCATTCACATTAGAGGTTTATTTTTATTATTATTTTTTTTAATGTCAGAGACATTTATTTTTTGACATCTATTTCTGCATGCAGTCTGATGACTGTTTTGGTTTGTCAGATATTTTTTGCACGGTGCTAAAATCGAAAAGTTGGAGAGTTTTTTCAGAATAAAAACAACCTGCATGTGACTGCGAACTGCTTATCTGTGACAAAGTGCAAATCAACTTGTCAATCGACTCGATCTTTCAAATGCAGCCAGTGGACAAACACACTGTATAGACAGGACTTCCCCTTGCGTTTGAATGACTTGCCATGGTCATTATTTTTCGCATGCAGTGTGTGTGTGTGCGCGTGTGTGTGTGTGTGTCACGTCCACGTCGCCTGAGGGATCGATAGCTGAAATATCCACCCGACCAAACAGGCGTGTCTAATTCTTCACGCCAAAAACTGCCATTATGATTATGAAGTTACACACAGTGATACACGTGCACGCATAAACGTACAATTTAGCTTTTTTTCTTGATTTAACCCATAACCCTGCCCGTAGAGGCCTCCAGTTGCAGCAAAGCAGCCAGTGAATCCAGTTGGTGAGTCAGACTTTGTGGAACAAAATGTGCTGCTCTCTGATCCTCTCTCCTCTCTCTCTCTCTCTCTCTCTCTCTCTGTCTCTCTCTCTCTCTCTCTCTCTCTCCCCCATTGAGAGCTCTGGCAGCTTGCCAGCGGTGGAAAAATCTATAAGCCATTGCGTAATATACCATATCTTTACCTCAGTTGAACTCTGAGCAAGATCCACAGCTGTGTGTGCACACAAACAGAGAAATTAGTGTGTGCATGCCTCTCTCTGTGTGTGTGTGTGTGTGTGTGTGTGTGTGACAGAGACAGACAGACAGACAGAGGCAGAGAGTCAAAGAGTGGCTTCTTTGTGGCTAGTTTTCAGTGTGTACCCTCATATAAACAGTATCACACAACTCCGATCAAACGCTGCTGAATGAGTATTTTCCAGTGCAGACTGAGCGTGGCGTTCTGATCGCTTTTTGCAGCGTAAAGCCAAAGGGGGAGAGTGAACCGAGGCCGTACAAAATTTATCTGTTTTCAAGGCGGCTGATGTTAAAAATGGAAATCAAATTAACTTCATGTTTTGCTTTAATGACATAGACTCCATAGCAACGTACGGTGTGCTGCCAAAAGTGAATGCATGAAGTTATATTCACTACTGAGTGACTTGTTGATGTGCGTTGACTGTACGGGGCCGCAGGCTGAAGGGCCACTGTACCTTTTATGCGCAGCATAGCTCATCTTATTACATTTTTTTATGCATGAATTTCTCCTTATTTACAAGTGCAGGCTTCTCTCGGTGGCCATGTGCACCTGCGTCTTCTGCAGGAGCTGCGCCCGTGGAGAAAAGTTGAGGAAAGAAGTGAACGATTTCTATTGGATGCCAGTCAGTGGGCTCTCAAACTTTCCCGTTGAGTCTTTTGATGGCGCTCATTCGGAGTGCGTTTTGTTCACGTGCAGTGCCGCACACATGCTGAGCTGCACTTTTAGTAACAAGCTGCTAACAGCGTGTGTATATCCCTGTGTGATAATCTGACTACATCTTCACTAATATGATCCACTCGCTGATATCGGCTGTCCAAATATCACATGCTTGGACTGATTGGTTTTTGATGGCTGTGATTATTATTAAATGGTCTGTAATGACTGTTGATAATCCCCATGTGCAGCCGGGCACCCTGGATTCAGTTGTTTGTTAATGCGCCACTGAAACCCAAAACACATACAGATGTGAGTGTGGGGCAAAAACCACAAACTGCGAACACCGCCGTTGTATTAGTGCATGCTTAATTTTTACCAGCTTGCTTATGGAATTTTTTTTTTTTTTTTCCTGCGAAAGTGCAACTTTCCAGCACAGAGCCCTCATATTAAACTGGTGTAGTTTCCTCCCCCATAGCTACACAGTGTAAAGGGTCAAACTGTGTCAGTGTGGTGATGGCGGTTTGGGCCTGGGGGGGTGACAGCTGGATGACGGAGGTAGCCTCAGTAGTTTGGATAAAGTTGTGTTGCAGAGGGATACAGCATCACTTTTCACCTCATGTGTTGCATATGTATGCGTGTGTGCGTGTGTGTGTGTGTGTGTGTGTGTGTGTGCTGTGCGGACATGTGCGAGGCTGACTGCTGATGTGTTTGTGTTTATTGACTCAAAGAGACGGGCCGTGGCTGCGTACACAGCGGTGTACGGGTGGCAGGGGTCCAGGCTTGGGGGGAAATGTGTGTGTTTAAAGTACACACAGGCCTAATTATGCTGATTTAAGCATTCTTGCGGTCCTCCCTCTGGCTTGTGGTGAGTTAACTGGCACAGGGGCGTCCAGCAGAGAGAGGGAGAGGTGGGGGAGCGAGGCGAGAGATAAAGAAGACAGAGGCAGAAATGGAGGCTTGATAAAGGAATTAAAATGAATACTAATAAATCAAGAAGAGAGAAAGCGAAAAAAGGTGGCAACACACTGAGAGTCACTCTGAATGGAGAAGTGTTGTCCGAGACACGGGGCGAAAAAGAGGAAAAACACAAGTCGTCGTCAAACTTCCCGGCAGGTTTTTTCCCTGCTCGCTTTGGGGTTAAGCGCGCGCCCACTCGTCCGTATTTATTTTTATATTCAGATGTTATGGATTGCTCCGGGAAGAGGCCGTCCCCTTCCCAGCAAGAGGAATTAATACTGTTTGAATGTTCTCTCTGCAGTATAAAAGGAGGGATTTTGCACTGGGGGGTTTATAAGTGAAGAACCTGACCACTGCTAAATAAACACACAGGGGAACGATTAAAAAGTGACCCTTGTTTGTTGACTTTCTGCCTCTGGCTCGTGTGTACGTGCACCTGTCTCCTGTCGCTGCATGCATGTTAGTGTGTGTGTGTATGTGTGTGTGTGTGTGTGTGTGTGTGTGTGTGCAGAAAGCAGAGCGTAAACGATTTCAGCTAAATCAAAGAAGCAGAAATGAAGTTATGACATGTTTGAATATTTACACACATGCGTCGACCATTAGACGCCGTTTCAGAAAAACAAGTGCGGCAGGGACAGTCAACAGGTTGTCCTTATACATGAAGTGTATTGTTTAGCAGTTTTATTATGTATGTATGTTGTATGTCTCTTGTGTGCTCCATGAAATTCTGATTTATTTTGTTTTTGTCTTAAAATATTCAAAACATCACCGCAACAAGAAGAGATAGAAAAGAAAAGGCCCCGCAGAGGTAGAGCAGAGCAGAGATAGATGACGTTGGCCGCTGTGTATTCAAGCCGCCTTCCACGCAGGTGATAAAATCCTGGAGAGGCAGGAAGGCTGCTTCATTCTCTGCTCTGTATGAGATGGAATCAACAAACGCCATGTGCGCTCTTTGAAATATGCTCTCACTTTCCTGACACTTCATCTTTTCTCTCTCTTTCTGTCTCATTCCTAACCCCCCCCCCCCCTTCTACTTTTTGCTTTTTGTGTTTGCTTATCTTTGTCTGCTCGTCTCTCTCTCTCTCTCTCTCTCTCTCTCTCTCTCTCTCTCTCTCTCCTCGTGTCTCTTACTTTAACCCTGTCCTTCTCCTCTTTACCTCATTCTTTCCAGCCCCTCTCTGCTACTTCTCTTTTACATTCCCTCAGGAAGAGCCACAGTCTTATCTAGGATATGTTGGATTTGGTGAGCTTAAAAGCCACTTTCCTAACTCCCTGTCTGCCTCTCCTGAGAGGAGAGCATGCTATCTTAAACAGTTTCACCGTTTGCCAGGCTTTGTCTGCAGGAATGCTTCTCATCTGAGCAACTTTTTCCTCCCCACTGCAGCTTAATGCTAATCCCTTACCTGACTCCCCCCCCCCCTCTCTCTCCTTCAATTCCCCTTTGACTAAAATGTTTGATACACACAGATTGGGTTTCTTTGGTGATGTGAAGGAATGCTAATGTATCATAACCATATTACAGTACTTGGGGAAGCAAATGGTGCCAAATGCTATCTGGAGAATCAAATCTCTGCACAAGAGCCCTTTCTCCCCCTTTAGATTGAAAAATGGTGTTCCCATTTTCATTTTTCCTCTCTGGAAATAAACAAAAAGCTGAAAGCCCGTCTAAAATTTGATGAAACAATGGCGTTGTTGTATTCAATAATGTAATTTCTCCAGGAATTGGAAAGCTAGCCTAAATAAAGACGAGGCCAAATCCTATTTTGCATCTGATTTCCCCTGGCAGCCTGAGCGCCCGCAATTTTTCTCTATATGTTCATCTTAGAATCACGATCGGCAGAATATTTGTGCTTTCCTCTGTGTGCTTGTGCATGAACATTTGCATTTTGTGGTGTAAAAAAAAAAAAGAGGTTGTTAAAGTTTCAAGAAATTAAAGTATTCATTGAAAAAAAGCACTGATGTCCTCTTCTGATATTTGGAGAACACTTTTTGGAGAGTGTGATAAACAAAGAGTGTAAATCCAGGAGCAATCCCGACAGGATATGACTGGACCGGGGGCAGGCCCTCTCTGGCATGTGGCAGGCAAACTGGAGAGAGAGGGATTTGCTGGTTTTATTATTAGGGCCTGTGTGTGTTGTTGATGGAGCTGCTCCATCCATGTTGATTCACAGAGAGACAGCGCTGAGGGCCACGCTGAGCCACGGCGTCAGGCTTGGCCGATGACTCCAGCTCCCGAAAACGGCACCGCAAAGGCAAACCCTGCGTGCTGTTTGAGAGTGTGTATGTATACTCGTGCATGTGCATTCATGTGGATGGTTTGCATTCGTGTTGTCTCTTCTGTGTGTGTGCTAGTGTGTGTGTGTGTGTGTGTGTGTGTATGTGTGTTTCAGTCCTGACAGCCAAGAAGCCTCAGCAGCATCTGACGTGGCAGCTCTCGCTGCTTTCCGTCCAGCTCTCTCCTTCTGGCTCGCTTTACTGTGATACTATCTTTTCATACAATCACATGTTTATAAATGGAGACTGACTGGTGTTTCATACCGGACCAGTTTCCCTGAGAATTGATAAACACTGTACTATTTACTGAAAAATAACGTGGCACCAGAAGAATATTTACTGCCATTAAGAACTGCAGTTTCTTTCCCTTCAACTAGAAAACAGTCAAACTGAGCTGGATACTTTCGTAGAAGACGGGGGGGAGGAAAAAACTGGCAGGATTCAATGTGAGGCCAGTTCGGGCATATTTTATAACATGTATGCAGTATTTCACTTACATGTGATTCTATTTCTCAGAATAATTCAGAGGGATTTCAAGGTAACCAGGGGCCAGTACAGGGTAAAGACTGTCTGTTAATAAAAGCACTTTTTCTTTTTAATAACACATTTTAATAGCATTTGTACTCAAGAGTCATGAACACTTTATACTATACACTATATTTTCTGTTCATGTGAACAACAAACTAAGAGTTTTATTAATGCAGCTTCACGTTGGATCAGTGACGCAGCACTTTTTCTCTCGTTTATCCGTCTTCCTCTCCCCGACCGTGTTTGTGAGCTGCCTTTTTAATGGAGGTGGGTTTCCACAGTTTTATGTCCCCTCTGAGCATATGTACTTATGGCCGTCTGCCTGTGGTCCTGTGGTGCTCCTGAGGTCTGTGCGAGGTGGTAGTTTAGGCCAGGGAAGTTAGCGAGCGTGGTCACAGAGGAGATAACTGCACACACACTCGCCCAAAGGCGCCCGTCTGCGCCGTGTATCTGAGTATCCTTCCCAACGCTCGGGTGGATCATCTTTAAATAAAGAAAGTACTGATTTAAGAGTATAAAACTTTCAGAATGATTTAGTAGTTGTTGTTGCGTATGCGCACATGTCCTCTTGGTTTTGTGTGGTTGGGAAGGCTTATTGTTTCTCACCCTGCATGCGTGTGTTTGTGTTTGTGTGCGTGTGTGTGTGTGTGTGTGTGCTCCTTCCGGCCCGGCATGGTGCTCGCCCCACAGGGACTGCCACTCAGAATGGGCAGAGTGACCTTTAGGCCTCACACTGCCAGCTCAGAGTCATGCATAACTTGCTGCCACATCAAAAGCCTGTCTCCCCTTAACCCGAACTCCGTCATGCGTAGCAGAGATTAAGGCCTCGGCTCTCATGAAGCCATTTGGAACAAACACCTTTTAACCCTAATGGGATCAGAGTGAAGCCACTTGGAGCAGCCACCCGCTCTTAACCCCTAACACCACCCAACTCAGCGCAGACAAGGCAGAGCGCACAGGCAGAGGCCCAGCTCATATCATGCCACAGGGAGCAGGCGCCGTTTAACCCTCGCAGCGCCAGCTCCGCACAGGCAGAACTCCAGCTCACATGATAAACAGAGTTAAATCCACAAGCCTCTGTGTTCCTGATAGGCAGCGCACTGATGCGGAATTAGGATGGTAATGTAACAAGGTCGGTTTCCCATTTGCAGAGGGGACATACCACAAACACTTGCTGTGTTCCGATTGAAAATGATAAATTAAGGGGTTTGATTATCCAGATCTCCCTTTGATATGTTGGACTTCTTACACAGTTTGTCACTTTAGCCTGTGGGGATTTGACTTCGTTTAAAATAGCACGATAAGAAAAACACGACAGCTGTGAGAAAAGTTTTCAGCATGAATGATGTCCAACAAAAAATAAAAACAACTAATAAAACAGCCATTATGTGGGAAGCAGAGACTTTATATTTATCACAAGAAGTCGCTTTAATTGCTTCATTATGCCTGTTAAATGCTGTACAGTTTCATCCCCTTGTTAATAACAATTCAGCTCTCTGTTGGTAATAATAAAGAGGTTTCATTCAGAGCTCAAAAACGGGCTAATTTTCATTAGCGGTGCATCTCCTTTGCTTCACAAATCAGCTCCTGTTTTAGCGTGTCCAACGAGTCCACCATATGTTTGAACGAGTGCAGCTCTCACATTTGCACTTGAGGTGAGGGAGAGTTTTGGTTGTGCTTTGCTAACGCCCTGTTCCATAATCAGAGACGCAATCCATCACAGATCACAGAGGAGCTGCGGATGAATGTCCATTAAATTTTTTTAGTGTAACAAAGTTAAATGGAAGTATGAACCTCATCAGATAAGAAAAATAAACGATTCATAACTTAGAGAGACCCTCTCCGTGTGTGTGTGTGTGTGTGTGTGTGTGTGTGTGTGTGTGTGTGAGAGAGACAGAGCGAGTAAAGGGGAGTTTCTTTCTGCACTTGCTTGTCTGGCAGTCGCAGAGGTTTGAGTGAACAAGTTTGAGTCGAGCCATTTGAGAGAGAGAGAGAGAGGAAAAGGCGAGGGAGTTCCACCGAGAAGAGAGGAGGAGCAGCAGATCGAGCGAGGGCGGAGTGCAAACAGGAAACAGGGAGCACAGGTGACTGGTAGAAGTTAGCAGGTGAAGCAGCTGAAAGCAGAGTTGGTGGTGGTTGGGTTGCACTTGAAGAGGTGAATAGATGAGTAGGTGATGGTTGTAGGGTGTTGGTGGTGGGTGTGGGGTGGGGTGGGGGGCAGAATGAATGTGTGAGTTGGGCTAGTGGTGGAGCATTTGCATAAAGGGTGAGGGCACTCTGCCCGGCTTTGGGGAGAGGTTGGCATCTCGCCTTAGCGACTGGCAGAACGAGGACCAGAGAGGAATAAAAGAATCAGGGGGGAGTGTGTGTGTGTGTGTGTGTGTGTGTGTGTGTGTGTGTGTGTGTGTGTGTGTGTGGGGGGGGGGCAAAAGAGTGAGAGAGAAAGTCCTCAATAGTGCATCTCTTGTGTGAGGAGAAGCAGGCCTTGGCTGCTGTAGGAGCACAGAGGGCACGGAGGAGAGGTGGAGGGGGGGGCATATCGGGTTTCATTATCTGCTGGATTCCTGCTGTATTTGCTGAGCATGAGGTTCAAAGCCCTGTGTGCAGCTGCAGGCCGGGCCGGAGAGCCGCTGTGTGCCGCTGGCATGTGCCGACTGGAGCCCTGAAGGTGTGTGCAGCAGGCACTTCGGTTAGGAGTGAGACAGAAAGTGTGAGACGGAGGCTCTCCTGGCCTGTAGAGTCGAAATAGAAAGCTGCCATCTCTCTCTCACACACACACACACACACACACACACACACACACACACACCAAGTATCACACTGCCTACTCGACCTTATCAGAAATTGCTGCCCTTGTCGAGGAGAAATGCCAGTCTGTGTCTTTAAATTCAAAACATGCCTTTAACGTCAACGTGTGTGTGTGTGTGTGTGTGTGTGTGTCTGTGTGTGTCTGTGTGTGTGTGTGTGTCTGTGTGTGTCTGTGTGTGTGTGTATGTGTGTGTGTGTGTGCGCGCGCCAAGGCGACGCTACAGAAAGCGCAGTAATGTAAACACACACATAGGGAACCAATGCAGAAGTCTACATGTATTCACTTAGTGTACATGTAATCCTATACAGCCCCATCTCGCTGCAGCCACATGTTGACGTGATGTGATTCAATCATTGTCTGTGCCAGAATCTCCTAATTTAGTTTGAAATCTATAATCCTGCCCAGTTTTATTTATATCATAACATCATCCCTCAGAGAACCATTCTGGCTAATTGACGGCACCGTTATCAAGATGAACATGGAGTAATGTACTGTCGGAGTATAACGTTTCACACGGCTGTCTTTGCAGCTCTGCACGATAATCCGATGGACGTGGTGTTTATTTTGAAGTTTGAAAAATAATCCAAGACTAAAACCTCTGTAAAGAATTTAAAAATCGTCACAAAATGTAACAGTAAAACAAGATTCAATGTATCCAAATCTTTTATCATTTGAATAGCATATGTGTTTCTTGTTGACACTCGTGTTTAGAGTTAACTATGTGAGGGGACTTTTATTGAGATAGCCTTGAGTCAAAGGATCCAAAAACTTCAGTAACATCTTGGCTGATTAATTTGAAAAGAAATACTTAAACTCATCATGGAGAGCCCTTGATTTTATCTGGTTTATATGTTTACTTTTTAAGGAGGAAACAGTCTCCACACACAAAGCCCTCCAGCAAACGTGAAAGCATATTTCAGTGTACAGTTTCCCAGGTCTGCAGTCATGTCAGAAGCCCCAGCTTTGCTATCTGTTCTCGTGTCTCTGGAGCTGTTTAAAGTTCGCTCACTCTGTCTTTCTCTCTCAGCCTCATGCCACAAATGGCTTCCAGACTTTCACACATAGTAATGCTTCAGTGTGTAAACAGCCGTAATTACAAACGATGCACAGACACACTTTTAACATCAATCTGTGCCGATGGGAGGAAGCGAGCATAAAGAGGGGAAGTTTGTTCCTTCTTTTTTCAGAGAGTAGAATGGATGAAAAGGTGTTTGAGCAGGATGGAAACGGAAGGACTGGCAGGGATGAAGTAAAGAAGGAAATAAAAAAAAGAATAATGTGGTTCTTTGTGTGACTGTATGTGTGTGGGCTTCAATGAGTGAATTAGAGTAGAAAAAAATGGACTTTTTATTGTGTTTTCTGTGTTTCCAAGGAACATCTAGTTTAGGTCAATTTGTCTGTAATTATTTTATATTCCCGAGGCTTTTTTAGGTGACTAAACCGTTACCTCCTAATTGCAGGTTGCAGTCAGGTTTTTGTACGCGTCCAGGATTTTTTTTTTTTTATCCTCTCCTGTCCTGTACTTTTTTCCGACAGAGTGGACACAAACAGCATCATGACTGTACTTGGAAACGGCAAAAAAATTTACACCCAGATTCATCCCAACAAACACACCCACACACGTGTGTGTGTGTGTGTGTGTGTGTGTGTGTTTGCGTGCGCGCCTTATTTTACAGGACCGTCTTCAATAGGATTGATAAGCTCTTGTGCATGACACTGTTCATTAATTACTTTCATATTTCCCCTCAGTAAAATATAGAATTTCATTAAATAGTTATTTATTTGAATAACACTGATAATGCAAAATGCTATTACAACCTTGGGCTTCCCTTTGTTCCTGTAAATCAGCAAATGGAAGTATTAAAATAAATCTTGGATATTGATCTGAAAATGATTAACCGTAAACTAAAGTTTTTTTTTATTGAATACTATCCTTTTAAAAGTGTTTCATATTGAAGAAATAGTTAATTTATGCACTTCATACAGATAGATGGTGATTTTTCTTCGTTGGTAATTTGTATTTGAAAAATAAATATTTAATTTTATTAAGGGATTTAAATACGTTATAAATATATGGGCTATATATAATTTATAATTATATTCATAAGAAATTGTACCTGTGGGAATGAATTACTTTTAAAACGTTTTAAATAGCTATTTCAGCCTTTGATAAAGATGTACTTAATATTTATTTATTTTATTTTATTCTTTTCTTAAAAAAATGTCCAGTTAAAATAAAAATGTAAAAGTTTGAAAAGAAATTGAGGGACTTTAATGTGGAAGATGAAACTCAAGGAGGCGGAAATCCTAACATTTCAAAGCCTTTAATAACAGACTGAACGTGTGTCGACGAAGTGAGCGTGCAGGATGCGACATGAAAGGACTCATTCACCTGATCTCTCCTCACACGCGTCCTATGCAGGTGTCAGCCCTTTGGCCATTATTTGCATACGAAACACTCAGCTCAGGTAATTGCTTATTCGAGCTGTTAACAACACTGTCAGAAAAGGCGCAAATTACGCATGTTTAAATCGTTTGTATGCAAATATAAGCCACCATAAGGATCTAATTGTCCTCTCTTTTAATTTGCAGTAAGGTGTTAGTGTCGCGTTACGCTTCTTTGATGAACCAGAAGCCACTTGAAGGAGAGAAGCTCCCTCAACGCTTTTATGGGAAATTAATTGATGTATTTACATGGGAAATGTTTGCATTCACTGAGGGTATTATCACACTGTTTTAATGATGTGCTAATAATGATACACATTAACCTCCGTTTCAAATCCAAATCCACTTTTTAGTTTTCATGTTGACCCTTTTTCTGAAACGTAGGCCGCACGAGACTGAGACCCGGATGACGCCGTTAGTTTCACTTCAGTGGATTTTTCTTAAAGGAGCATTATATTTATGGACATTTTGGGCAATTTTTTTATTTTACAATGAAACAGTTTATTTATTTTAGCGAATACAAAATACAAATATTGACTTATACACCGACTGTATGTTCACAAGAGACCCGTGGCGGACGGAGGAAAACAGCCGTAGTGAAATTAAATGCATGTAGGGGAGATTATGTGATTTTTTTCCCGGTGAGCACAGTGTTTGAGGTAGGTTTATTTTATTTTTTCTCGGTGAGGATAGGCATTTTAATTCGTTTTAATGTGTTAGGCAGAGCACAGAGCGTTTAAAGCTGAAGGACAGGCATGGCGATAAGTGTGTGTGGGCTTGTTCTTCTTTTGCACCTTCAATGATTGTGGCTAAAATGTCACAATAATGGAATGATTTCGACTTTACAGTTCGGTGAAATAATTCATATTATTTAAAACACTGAAAAGCAAATATTGTGAATGTAGTCGTTTATTTTTAGGCCTTTATTTTCAACACGTGTAGTGTATTTAACAAAAGTTTTTATTTGAGGTTTTTTTTTTTAAAGGCCTTGGATAACCAACAAAATACTTCCATTACTGAAATTAATTTTATTTTTGTTAAATACCACCAACATGTTGAATACAGCAATGTCAGTATTAATGGTTTCCCTTTGCCTTTGTGTGTCTGGCAGTTACTTCTGCTCCGACCTTGGTCTTGTTAATAAAACTTGAGCTGGTTTTCATTTTTCTGCGTCTCTCTGAGTCGTGCTCTGTCAGAGAGGGCAGGAGGGGAAATTGTCCTCTTGCCCAGCCTGGCGAACAAAGGTCGCCGTTTTCTGAAAGACTGAGCATGGCATGAGGAGATAAGATGAGCTGTATTGCAGAAATTATTGCACAGCGGACACTTAAAGACTTCATGGCTGAGGCCTCAGAAAGAAGAAGAAGAAGAAAAAAAGAAACAATTCTTCAACCGTTTGTTTTGCGCTGATGAACTCTGGGCAAACAGGAGAAACCCCGTTTAATAAGCAGAGGCTTTAAAAATGTCACAGAAAGAAAAAGAAATGACACATAAAATAGGGTGCCACGGAGACCCACTTCTTTGCCAACATCATAAAAGATCTTTCCTTTAATGCAAATTGTGCACAGACCTCAGAGTCAGTGCTGTGCTGTGTGTTAAATTTTGTATTTGGTCCAATTTATGATCATAATCATATTGGCTGTGGACTTAGTGAGAGATTTTGAAAGGGAGGATTTATTTTGAAGGATTACATATTTCATACAAATAGTATTTGCTTAATGATATGGATTAATTTGTGGTCTCATAATAGGTTCTGTTTTTCATCCTCTTTTTATTATATAAAGAGTAAATGTGCATTAGGTCACTGCAAAAATGGTCCAAAGATGGAGCAACAAAATAAATAGTGTGACTTGTTTGAAAAATCAAAGGAATGGTTTGGATTTCCCTGATAGTAATCTTGGTTATTTTCATTTTGCCTGTTGGTATTGCATGATGATATTACAGGAAGTGGCAGTTTTATTTGGCACAGCACACTGTGCTTCTTTGTCTGTGGCCCATTCATCAAAAAGTCGAGATCCCTCCGTCCTTTCAAATAAGTGACAAACACATCTCCGTCATTATTCTTAAAAAACAGAAAAACTCCTCTCTAATTCTTTCTTTTCTTGTCCCAGCCATCTTCCCTCATTCCCACATTTTTCACGTGTCCAGCATGGCTGTGTTAGGCAGGCGTATGTTAGCATGAACAATCGCCGCTCGGCCCGGCTCGGCCTGGTCCAGATGGGATCTGCCCCCCCCCCCCCCCCCTAGAATTAGCAGTGATGAGCCAGTCAGGCAGCCAGATAGTCAGCTAGCTACACTACCAGATAGCCAACCAGTCATTCACAAAGCCAGTCATGGAGCCTTTCAGCCAACCTAACAGCCAGCCTGCCAGTCAGTCAGTGGAGCAGCCAGTCATCCAGGCAGCAGCTCCACTGTTAGACGCTGACAGAGGGAGCAGGCCAGGCTAAATCTGACGTCCTGGGAGCCAACCAGAGGACTCTGGCCTTTGTAGGGCGTTCACACAGACAGCCTGTCCCATTGCACAGCAGGGGGCTTCAACCCACAATCAAATGGCCGGGCCCTCAACTTTGTCACATGACAAGTTAGCTTTTTGTTACTGCCCGCTGCAGAAATGACACTTTTATTAATTACTGTATCATTTCTGTGAGTCCCGTGGAATAATTCACGCCCCGTGAATTCCATAAAACTGCAAATTCATTTTTTCATTTTCGTAATTTGTAAGTCGGGCCCTTAAATGTGCTGGTAATGATACGAACGGTCGATACGTATTTCATACAGTTGATCATTTGTGAGAGCCTTTGTCTTTCAAGTATTTCTCCCATGGTGCAGTGGGCACAGCTTGTCCCTCTGAGGTCATGTGGGTCAGCCAATGAGGATGAGACATTGTGCTTGCCAGGGCAGCTACACAGCCCTGTGCTCCCTCACTTTCTGCTGCTCAGTCCCAATCATGGGTCATTGTGTACTTCATAATGCTGAAAATATGGGCAATTAACAGGCTGCAATAGGAAACAATAATTGTTCTGGACTGTTCCAGAAACTTTGGAATATGAAAGTATTAGTCTAAGCTTCATAAATAACAGCATGGCACATTTAAAACACATCTGCTGTCTTTAGTAAACAGCTTAACGTGAATGAAGATGTCCACCGCAGCATGTTTATCGTCACTGTCTGTCACCCACACACGGGGTTACGCTCTCTAAATATATTTAAGTTACAGGAACTTTGAATGTTTCTGTGCAGTCGGAGATTTTAAAGAAGACCAACAGAAAAATAATGTAGGAGAGAAGCGGCCGGTTTTGGATGTCAAAGTGCATTTTAAAACAGGAGAGCATGTTTTTGGATGGTATTTTTTTTTTGTTGGGTTTGGGGAAGGGGTGGGAGGTGGGAGGTGGGGGGGGTGGGGGTGGGGGGGGGTAACAGGCATTCTCTTCCCCCCTCCTCTCTTTGTTTGTGTGGTAAATCCAGGAGCAGCTGCTGGTCTCAGGGTCTAGTGGGATTTTGGGCCTGTGTTTTCTCATGCCATCCCATGCCAAGGTGGTGTAATGCGAGTGGAGAGAGAGAGAGCGAGAGAGAGCGAGAGAGAGAGAGAGAGAGAGAGAGAGAGAGAGAGAGGTGTTTCTAGAGGGGGATGGTGTGTGTTTGGGGGGGGCAGTTGGTGAGGGAGTTGGTTTGTTGGGACGGCTGTGACCATGCTGGTGACGAAGGCGCCGGGTGGGGTGGGGGGGGGGAAAGAGGGTTTTTCAAAGATGGGTGCTGTCTGGATTGGATGCATGTAAAATTAATATCCTCTGGACTTTGCCTTTGCACTAGATTGGAACTTGTCTATTTGGCTAATGACGTGCCTTCTGCCTGCACCACACACAGTCCCCGGCTCTCCCCTCCCTCCCTCCCTCCCTCCCTCCCTCTCTCTCTATCTCTCTCACTCACTCACTCACTCACTCTCCCTCTCTCCACTACCAGCCACCAACCATCCACCCCCCACATCTTTGCTTCTCCCTCTGCCATCTCTCTCTTCCCTCCCTTTCAGCGCTGGGAGCGTGCGTATTGGCTGGGCTGTTTGAGACTCGGTGCCAAATAGGTGGGCCCTCTGCATGTTGGCACAGACTCAGTCAATGGTTAGAGAAGGAAAGTGGAGAGGAAGAGAGAAAGAGAGACAGAGTTGGAGAGAAAGAGGGGGAAAAAAGAAGCTGCACTCGGGTTTGCCAGCGGTCGTGCACACTCTTCCAACATTGATTCGGTCCTCTTGTTTTTTTTTGTTTTTTTTCTTCTTCTTGTCCTCCGTCCGCACCCCCCTTGTCCAGCTCTCTCTCTCTCTCACTATCCGCGAGTCTTATGCAGATCCTGCTGATCTGACCCAATAGAACGCGCTGCTTTGCCAAGCTTTTTTTTTTTTTTTTTTTTTTTCATGAAGATATTTTTCATAGATATTTTTGCTAAAAAGAAAGGCTTGTTTTGAACTTTTTTCATTATTGTTTCATCTTTGCTGCAGTATCTTTTTTTTCTTTTCTGGCCATGTCCTGCTCTTTTTTATTTTATCCTTTAGACTGAGAGATTTCTGAACTTCTTTCCACTCTCATTCTGTTGTTGCTCTTGAACAGCACCTCTCCTGCAGCTCCTGCTACAGTACCTCCTGTGTTCCTGTGCTGGTATTACACTGCGCCCCTTTGGCCTGTCTCCTCTTTCTCAGCTCTTCCCCCCTGCTGCTTTTATTGGACACTTTCTCAGCTTCTCTTTTTTGCTTAATTTTTTTTTTTTTTTATCTGACAGTCTCTCTTTTTTTTTTTTTTTTTTTAATAACGCAGAATTCCTTCAGAGCTTTTTTGACTCAACAATTCAGTTACTATCCTCGTGGCACATTTTTAGGTTTCTTTGCAATCGGCGGGGTGAATTTATGATGAGAGAGCAAAATGGTAACTACCGAGTTATTTTTGTTTTTATCATCGTATGTTTTGTGAAAACGTCTGTGAATACATAACTTCATGTGCCGACCAAGTTGTGTTATTTAATGAATAGTATTTTCTTTAGTCAGTGTAATCTGGAATGTCCTCTGAAACGATTTAAATACACGCATATTATTCTGACATTGTCAGAAACATTTATTTATTCATTCTTCTTACAGAGTGATCGAATTAGTGATTCGCTATTAAACCCTTTTTTTCTGATGATAAATTTGTGAGTCTGACATTAAACATTTATTTAATTTTCTGTATTGAAATGTATTCTGATTGGACAGGCGCATAAACGTTAAGACAGTAATAACTTTGAGGAAGCTCAGCCAGTAGATATTTAGTTTTCCTACTTCATCTCTTAGCTCACAGTCTTTGGGTATTGTGTTGCGCGCTGTCTTGTAAAGTGTGTCCTTCAATGAAACGTATGTGCTTGTGTTAGGTGTTAGAGAGTGTATTGCATCCTTATCTATCTCTCTCACTTCCTCTCTCTCTCACTCTCTCTCTCTCTCTCTCTCTCTCTCTCTCTCTCACTCTCTCTCTCTCTCTCTCTGTCACTTTCTCTCTCTCTCTTTCAGTGCCTCTCGCTCATTCTCTCCCTCCGCTCACACAGAGCAGGCGCTGCCCCTCCATGCTGCGTGCCGGTGCTAACTGCCTCTCTTCTCTCTTCCCTTCCTCACCCCCACTCCCTCTGTCCCCATCCTTTTCTCCCCCATTCTCCCCCTCTCTCTCCACCTCCTGCTTCCCCCCCTCCTCCCTCTCCTCCTCCACCCTCCCCCCTTCCTCCTCCCTCATCCAGGATGAATTCCACCCCTTCATCGAGGCCCTGCTGCCCCACGTACGCGCCTTTGCCTACACCTGGTTCAACCTGCAGGCCCGTAAGCGCAAGTACTTCAAGAAGCACGAGAAGCGCATGTCCAAGGAGGAAGAACGTGCAGTGAAGGATGAACTGCTGGGGGAGAAGCCGGAGATCAAGCAGAAGTGGGCCTCGCGCCTGCTGGCCAAGCTTCGCAAGGACATCCGGCCTGAGTTCCGTGAGGACTTTGTGCTCAGCATCACGGGGAAAAAGCCCCCCTGCTGCGTGCTGTCCAACCCGGACCAGAAGGGCAAGATCCGTCGTATCGACTGCCTGCGCCAGGCTGACAAGGTGTGGCGGCTGGACCTGGTTATGGTCATCCTGTTCAAGGGCAGCCCCCTGGAGAGCACAGACGGGGAGCGGCTGGTCAAGTCACCACAGTGCACCAACCCTGGCCTGTGTGTCCAGCCGCACCATATCGGAGTGTCTGTCAAGGAGTTGGACCTCTACCTGGCCTACTTCGTCCACACGCCAGGTATGTGGCCAGTTTCATTCTCAACTCTCACAGGGAGGGATGCCAAGACAGAAAGCCTCGTCATACATGCCTGTGCACACCTGCACAGAAATGTTCACACATTTACAGAATTAACATACACACAGAAAACACACAGAAATCCACTGAACACAACCACACTGCTTCTCGGTCACCGTCATTAAATAGAGAGGAATTAAAGGAAATAAAATATACAGAAATTAGCCCAAGTGTCGAAAGCTTCAGAAAACTGAGGAGCAAAATAACGTTTACATTTTTCAATAATTAATAGAAGAATATCAAATTAAATATTGGGAATTCACAAATATTAATATTGTAAATTTTAAGCGCCAAGAAATTAAAATCCTTCCTCGATTGTGTTTTTTTTTTATCCATCAGCAAATAGGTTTTCTTTTTTGCCTTTTTAGTCTTTTGCGTCTTTTCTGTTTCTTAGAGTTTGTTTACATGACAACATAGTATCAACAGTAATAAAAAGAATATGTGAGTGTGTGTCGAGGGCATTTGGCCAATGTGGTTTGGCAAGTACATGTTCATTTTTCTGAGCGAGACATTTGCGACATTTGCGGCTTCATGTATTTTGTGTTTTTTTTATAGGAAAGAATTTGCATGCCTGTGTGCGTGTGAATGTTTTGTATGAGAAGCCCACCACTGTTAAATTGTGTGTTTTTGTGCAATGAGTGAGAGAGGCAGTTTATAAGATTGTACTCAGTCTGTTTAAGTGTATGTGCCACGATAAGGCTATTGTAGCCAGGAATCGTCATTTGGCCATAACCCAGAGTGTGTGTTAGTGTGTGTCTGTTTGTGTGTTTGAGAGCGAGAGAGAGAGAGAGAGAGAGAGAGAGAAAGAGAAAGAGAGAGAGAGAGAGAGATGGAAAGCAGAGCCGCGAGTCTCCTGCTCTCAGGCCGCGGGCTGCCGCCGCTTTCACCGTCTGCCTGAACACTAGCACCACGTCGGACCTGGCTGCCAAACACACACTCACACACACAAAATGCCAGTGCTCACAGACAGCCAGTACTATAGCAGCCACCTTCACACCGTTGTACACACATACAAACACAGCTAAATAAAGATACACACATTTGATTAAAAAAAAAAAAAAAAAAAAAAAACCCCAAAGAAAAACAACTCTGTCATCTTTGTAGCGCACTTTCACACATAGAGCCAAACACGGTTTTAGTCACGATTGCGTACACACACCCACACAGCACACACTCTCGTCCAAGGACTATCATAGATACAGTTAGATACAGCCAAACATTGTTGTATCTCAGCCACCATCGTGGATACACACACTCACACTCGGCCAAACATCGCTGTAGCCTCCAGTGCGCGTACTCTAACACACACAGCCAAAATGCTGGCTGTGTTGTAGTTCTTTCCCCCCCTCACTACAAAAAAAAAAAAAACACTATCGCAGCAACCACTCACACATACACACACGAAACACATTTGACAGCCAAATCCTCCAAATACACACGAGTTCACCATTTGCTGGCTACGTATACATACAAACACACGCTCATGACCTAATATTATCTCAGCTGGAATTTTCTGGAAATTTCAAACAGTGACTCAACCAGTTTTACACACACACACACACACACACACACACACACACACACACACACACACAGGTATATACTGTATATTTATATAACATATAAATATACTGCTCAGTGCACACCCATGTCAGTTCCTACATACACACCCTCTTCCTTTTTTAGACCAAACTCTTATGGTTGCTGCTGACGTGAGTGAAGCAAAATGCTATCACGGCCTTCATCTCTCTCTCTCTCTCTCTCTCTCTCTCTCTCTCTCTCTCTCTTGCCCCCCTCGACATACATACGGACAGAAACACCTCACCTCACTCGGCCCGAGCCAAACCCTGGCAGCAGCTCTAGCTTCACTCTCCGTCTTTGGCATGAAGAACCATCCTAAGCGGGCAATCCTGACGCGTACGGTTTTAAAAATATTGTTCTTTAGCTTTTTCTTTACTTTTCATCCAAGACAGTGCTAAAAAATAAAACCACATAACGTTGAGTCAGGAGGGGGTGTTAAAGGGATTAAGTAACCGCTTATTTTTGCTCTATTTTTTATGAAATATCAAACCGTTAACTCCTTTTTTTTCTTCATTATACATTTAGACTGTATTGAACAATAGTATTTGAATGAAACTCTGGATATTTTTTTGGTAAAATCAAATACAGAGGGGTTTTTTTTATAATTGAAAGATAAATTAAATTAAAAGTTTTTTATTGTTTCTACATTATTAAAGAAAATATAGAAGTTTTTTATCGACCTCCTAAAATTTTAAAACCCAGTAGAAGTCCTTTAACATTTTCCTTGATTCACGCAACGTGTAGAAACAAAACCACGATGGTTTGATTTGGACTACGATAGTGTCTTAAAAAAAACCCCAGAAAAAAACCAGGATGCTGGCTAATCATCATGTTTGTGTTTTATTCATAGAGCTGCATAAACCTACAAACTGTCTAAGACAGAATGTTCGTATACTATCATAATCAACGGCTGGCCAGATTTCATTTTGTAGCTTCATTACTTTTGTTTACAGCGTTACTGTAAAACAAATGGCCGCTTGAAGAGACTGCCCAGTGTGCTGCCCATTTATAATGCAGACTTACTCCATGTTCTTTTTATCTTATCTGGCTTACACAGTGCGCCTCGGTACTTTTATCTGCATCCAATGAACCCGTGCTCAGTTAAAGTCCTGCTTGGACACACACTGACAGAGAGAAACGGACAGGGGGAGAGACAAAGGGCAAACCACGACTGCACATAGGTTCAGCACATGCGCTTCTAAGTTGTACGTTCGTATTTGTAGGCAAACGGGCATAAATGTGCAACTGCCCCTTCTATCGTTTTTCAGTGCTGTGCGGTTGCGTTTTTTGCCGGAGTCGCTCAATGAATAACAAGATGTGCTCATTGTTTGTTTTTATTTGGTTTGTGTTTTGTCGGTCTTTAGCATCTCAGTCTTCCCCGCTCCTCTTTGATCCCGTGCACACTTTTGTTTTGTCTCCTTAAACATCGCCCTCATTGTTGCTCTCACAGAGGTAAAGCCTCGGCTGATCTCTTTTGTTTATATTGTAGGAGACACAGGGAGAGAGAGAGAGAGAGGGAGAGAGAGCACGTTGGAAAGGAAAAGAGGCTGCGATAGTGATTGTTCTGTTTGGCAGCTCCCGAGCGCCGTTGGTGTGGGAAGAAGAGAAAGACGTCTTGTGTTTTGTTTATGACAGAGTGGCAAAAGCTGCCACGGGGAATCTCTGGGCTTGCCGTCAGGCTTTCTCAGGCTGTTCCGCAGCCAGCCAGCCTTTGAGATCCTCTCTATTACCGAGCATAACACGCTGCAGCCGTAAAAGAACAAACCTTGCTGCCACAATACACAACCTTCTCACCTGATTTTTAGGCACCACAGATAAAAAAAACCCAACAACAACATAAAAGCCACATCAATGTGTCTGTCAGAATCATAACTGAAACACAGGCAACGTAAAGAGAGGCGTGAACGAGAGGTTGGTGGGCAGTGCAGTGAGGTTTGTATGGTCTTTATTGTTTTTATTATGAGAGAGTGATTGGTGTTATAGTGGAGATAATGGCACCTGGTCTTGAAAGGCCAAAGGTTTACTCCACACACTGGCAGGACTCGTGCACAGGTGGGTTCACCTGAGGAGAACTCATTGAATCATCGTGCTGCTTCCAGAGCTCAGTCGACTTTTTGATTTACAACCTCGGAGCTTTTTTAGCTTAAACTCAGCACAGTTATGATTTATTCAAGGTTGGAAAAATAGGAATAAAATAAAAATTGTGAGTGAGCTCAGCTCACTTAGTCATAGATTGGACCCAATTCTTACTGCTTTCTTTTCTTTTTTCTTTTTTAGCTTCACTTGTGTTTGCAAGCCCTGTGCGAGTGCAATCATGAAAAGATGTTACAAATGTGTTTCCAATCAAAAGTGCAGTACAGGAAATTTGCAGTCACTCTGAGGGAGGTGTGAAATGTGCTCGCCGTGCCATTTCTGCCATGACCGCTCCACACTCTGAGGTCTATGGTGCCAGATCCTGCCTTCCCTCGCTACAGCAAAACGAATGCCTTGGACAGCGCTATGAGAAACCTTAGCGCTGCGGCTCGCCCCCCCAGCCAGCTCACTGACCGCAGGAAGTATTCACGAATATAAAAAAAACCTGCTCATGTTCATTTCTGAGGTAAACTCCCCCCCTGCTCTTCTGGGTTTATGGGAGAAAAGAATATAAATTCAGGTGAAACAAGGAGAGAGAAGCTAGTAGGAAGAGATTCAAACTGAGAAAAAGGGGAAGCACTGTGACAGTCATGGCGAATATGATGAATTACACACTGTGTGTTTAAAGTGGACAGCGTGCTTGTATAGATTCCACAGGTTCCCAAAGCTCTGTGTTCCAGTGTTTCCCTTTTTCCTGTGAAAATAATCAGCTGTTAATGACTTCCTGGATCTCTTCTGCTGCTTCCATCACATCACAAGGCTTAGGTGGACTGTCGTCGTGTTTTTGTTTGTCTGTGTCTGTGTCTGTGTCTGTGTCTGTGTGTGTCTGTGTGTGTGTGTGTGTGTGTGTGTTCACAGCTTAAAACAGCCCTTCAGCTGTGAAGTTTTGATGAAATGAAATCTCGACACTGAGGGAGACGGTCAGGTCTGAGGCGTTCGTATTGTGTGTGGTGGGAACACGGCCCACGTCGGCTAAAAAAAGCTCTCCACATGCAGAGCGGATTTGGCAAGAGTAAATATTCGCCAATTCGCTCTTGTTGAGCTGGGCCCGCGTCATCTTTTTTTTTTTGTCTATCTCTTTCTATGCGGCGTCAGGGGCATGTCGAGGTGGCTACGAATCAAATCTGAAGGGTTAAGATAGAGGGAGAGCCCTGTCATTACAGAGACAGAGTGAGAGGGAGTCTTCTCACACTATTCTTGGCTTCAGAAAAAAGTCTGTGTATTTGGAAAGCTAATGGTATCAGGCTAGCCAAAGCCCTGTTGTGTGCTCACTGGCTCCAAAACACACACACACACACACACACACACACACACACACACACACACACACACACACACACACACACACACAGGGGCAAGGCTAACTCTGGGGTGTCACAGACGCACATAGATTGATCCAGAACCGCAGGGTCTACGTTTATCTCGTGAGGCCAAGATGACACAAGCAGACTCGAGGGAAAATAAATGTGAGTCAAAGACGACGTTTTTGTGTTTCGTCTCCCATTAAATTGACCAGAGAAAAACTGGCATGCTCCGTGACACGGTGCCTTTGTCCCAGAAACAGCTCCCCGCTTTTTTTTTTGTGTGCGTGTGTTTTTTGCTTTTTACATAACCATCAATTTCTTTGGCTGTGTTTGACTCGGGGGAGACTAAAAACCCTGAACATTTCTCATCTATCCGCATCTGTTTCCCTTCGTGTGAGGAGTTATAGCGTTGGGATGGATGAGGTAAACAGAATATTCCAGTGAAATTGGGGGGCCATCTTCATGTTGACCGGGGGGGGGAGGGGGGCAGTTGGGTCCAGTTGGCTCTGAAATAGGATTGTTTTCTCTGATAGTCTCTTTTAATTTTCTTTGAATGAACTGTTTGATTTTACCGAGTCAGGGCCTTTTACAGCTGTTGTTTTATAACGAAGGAGGGTAGACAGAAATGATGTGTTCAATAAAATAAATAGTTTTTGTCTTTGTGGCATTCTACCTGACTACAGCATTTATCATTTCAATTATAGCTACCTTGCTACCTTGCTAATATTGTTTAAGAACCATTTGTCTTTGATTTACTTCCCCCTTTTTTTTTTTTCAAAAAAACATTGGTAAAAGATTCAACTCTAAAATCATTTAAAAAGCCAAATACAGAAAAAAAATTCTAATTTCTATTTTGTTTTTAAAAAGTAGCAATGTATACAAAATAAATGACCCTGTAAAGGGTATTTGCATTAATGTTGAGCATTTTCACTGAAGTAAAGGGGGAAAAAAATCTTTCACACGCTGCTGAAGCCAGTCTTAATACCTACTGTTAAGATTTAATTACATATTAAAACACATTAAGGATTGTCAAATAAAAATGGGTGTAGGCAAAGCTAAGCACGCAGTGATAAAAACTGCATTCTTTACTTGAGCTGAGTAGGCTTTTTTTTGTTTTTATTTGGGGGGGAAAAAACCTAGAGAGAGCAAAAAAAAAAAAGTGTGGAAAGAAGGGGTAAGAGAGGAGGAGAAGAAAAGAAAGCGGTTATTGAGAAAAGCGAGAGTCAGAAGCAGCGAGGGGGAGGTATTGTCTGTATTAATACTGTGTCTTCCCAGTGCCGGGTCTCTTTTCAGGCTTTTGTAGCTGCGCCAACCATGAAATGTGTCTGTCCCCAAAAACCATATACCCACTCCGGAGGGTTTCCCGACCTCAGAGAGACAGAGAGGAGGAGGAGGAGGAGGCGGAATAGGAGCAGGAGAAAGAGCGCAATAGCCAATGCTCAATATCAGGCAGGCCAGCCAGAAAGGAGGTCGAGCCAGAGAACATGGCTTATTCACCGGGCTGCACTCACAGCACGGCCCTGGCATCGGCTACTTAGTCTGGCTAACAACGCCATTCAAACAGCCACAGCCACATTCATAGTAGAGAGAGAGTCACAATACTGTGTCATAAATCCAAAACAACTTTACTTCTCTTTTAGTAGTTTTTATTCCGTTCTTTCACTAATGGCTCTGCTTTTTTTTGTAGCCAAAAAGAAAAATGAGTTTGATAGTCTTAGCGCAGATCAATACTGATTCAAGAAAAGGAAAAATCCTTTTTCTTTTTTTTCTTTTTTTCATTTGATCTTGCACATGTGGGTTGCAGAAAGAAGAAATAACTACGTGGGCGACTTAAACGCTGATGTTCAGAAAGTGAGAGGAGTTGAGAGGAGTTGTGTCGGCGGCCGTTATTGGCACGATGCTATCTCTCTGTATGGAAGACGCCAAATTTTCATACTCAGTGCCTGCCAACCTCCTCCTTCTGATCCTCGCTTTCTTCTCTTTTCTTTTCTTTCTTTCACTTGTTCCCCTTTTCTTTTATTCCTCTTCAGGGTTCAAATGAATGCCCGCCCATAGCCTCATTAGCACCCTGGACTCCTGTTTGCAGCTACAGAAAAATGTATAATAACTTGTAAGCACAAACATTTTAGCACTCAAAGGGACCATTATCCTTTTTTTCGGTGAAAGCAGGCTTTCATGGGGCTCTGAGCTTTGACTTTGAGGGGGGGGGGGTTTTATTCTTTGGTGTTTCTTTGATTAAGTATGTAAGATGCTTTGACACCAGACGTTTGGTTGATATACGTTCATAAAGACTTTTTACTGTTTCTGAGCCATTTACACTTGATCGCAGGTGTTTTGACTCCTCTAAGACACAGAAGCTTATTCAGACAATACAAGCAACATTAAAAGGATGCCGCACTTGACTGCAATTTGCCTTCACTTTATAAGACTATCAGAACCTTTCATTTGACCGCCATTGAAGTTTGCAGCCATTTTTGTGTGCGTTAAAATCACGTATCATTCACCGCGATGTTGTGTGTCGTTTCTTGAAGTTCCAAGTTGTCGTTCAAGTGTCTCTCACGGCGGACCACCCGTTCCTCTGGAGGGCCAACCTGCACCAGGGCGTCGTTTGGTTTTGTTACACCGTGAGAAGGAGAGCAGTGAAGAGGAGACAGAAAGTGTGTGTGTGTGTGTGGGGGGGGGGGGGGATGAGTGAGCTAACCGAGAAGCACAACAGAATGCAGAGAATCAAATTTGGCATGCGTCTGTGTAAGCGAGTAAGCTTCAAATCAGTTTGGACACAGATCTAGGACACTAGACGGAGAGAAGAAAGCAGGATGAAACGGGATAGGGAACAACATGGGATTGAGACGGGGGATAGTGTTTATGTGTGTTTAGGCGATGCAGGGGGGGGGGGGTTGAGATGGAGGGGGCTGGTGGGTGAGGTTGAGAGGGTGAGGTGGGTGTTGGAGGGGGGGGGGGGGGGTTGTTTGGTAGAGTGTCCCTCAATGACGACTTGAAAAACAGGCCGGTAAATAAATGGAGTGGCAGTAAACAAGGCTCGGCTCTTCATCAAAAGACTCCATTCATCTGTGAACAGGAGAGTCTCTCTTTTCTCTGAGGAAAAAGGAGAGAAGGAACGCGCTGACGCTGACGAGAGGACGCCGCTTGTTTAGATAACAGGATGAGTTTGGAGTGGAATGGGCTTGGTGTGTGTGTGTGTGTGTGTGTGTGCCCGTTCATGTTTGTGTGAGTTTTTAGGGGGTGCAGAGCAGGTGGGAGTTGGACATAGTCTTAACGAGTGGGAAAGGTGGGGGTAGAGATAGTGTGTTTTTGTTTGTTCTTTATCAGCAGTGTGGATTCGGGGTAGGATTGTGTTTTGGGGGTTAGAATAGTGGGATAGGCCGATGACAGTATGTGTTTGTGTGTCTAGTACAAAGCAGTGTAGGGGGTGGTGTGTTTTTGGCAAGGCTTGTGTGCGCGTACTCACAAGCGTGCATGCATGTGAGAGTGCATATGTGCATATGTCTCTGTCTGCTCATTATACATGGTTACTTTTTCCAGACTGAGTGCTATGCTCTATTTTGCATGATTTACAGTCTTGTGAGCCAAGCAGCAGCAGTCTTTTTTTTTATGAGACAGAGGGAGTTTGGAGCAGAGTCTCGGGGTCTAAGGGACAATGCGGTGAACCAGCCATAGCCAGGTGCAGTACAGCGCTCTCTAATTTAGCTGTTCATAATTCACCGCGTCATCATATTAGCGAAGGTAGCCAAAAGTTAAAGTGATTCAAAGTCGTTTTGCCCATTTCTGCCGTGAAAACTTTTTAATTAACACGAGATACATTCATGAATATCGAGGTCAGGGTTAAGTCACCTCAACCACTTAGTGAATTCTTACTTAAAGAGAAGGTGCCAAGACAGAGTGGCGTCTATCAAAGCTTAATGTAGCTTACGATTGAAAATGATGTAAAGAAAAAAAGGGGGCGGCGGTAGCTCAGTCTGGAGGGACTTGGGTTGGAAACTGGTGGGTCGCCAGTTCAAGTTGCTACATGAACCAAGTCCAGAAATTGGCCTGGTAGCTGGAGAGGTGCCAGTTCATATCTTGAGCACTTTTGAGCTGCCATTGAGCAAGGCACCAATCCCCAAAACTGGTCTGGAGGGCTCGCTGTGGGCAGCCCCCTCACATGTCCATAGGATCCTCTTTGTTTGTTCATGTTCATGAAACAGAGTGTAAAAACTATTTCCCCTTGTGGGATTAATTAAAATATAAATATAAAAAAGTATTATATATTGATTTAACCAGCTTTAATGTGAATGTTAACATCTTCTTTTGAACTTGCCTTTAATAATCTAAAAACACATCTGGATTTGGAAGTGACCGCTTTGAATGAGATATGAGATGTGTCATTTGTCACTTTGACTCGACTGACTCAGACTGATTGAAGACAAAAACATTCATCTTGTTATTCACATTGCTAAGGAACTCTTATAAAAAGCCCTTTGTGTCTGCGAGCAGTTTCCAGCACACATACTCTCGTCACTTGTTTTTATATGTCATCAATGAGATATTTAATGGCCTTTAATCAATCTTAATCAAAACCGTTATTCTTTTTTTTTTATATCCGACTTCTTTTGAACTAGAGGATAGACGGTGCCATAGCACTCGGGAACCCTCCTTTGCCATCTTTCTATCCTCAGCCTTGCTACCCCAAAGTCCCCCTCCCTCACTGCCTGCTTGTTCCCCTCACGTTTATTGGACCCAAATTTGGCTGGCACCATGGCAACCAAGACTCCCAGGGAACCTTGCCTGGGTAGGATCCAAGGTGCCTCCAGGGTGGCACTGGCTCGCGCTGTCTGCGTCAACGGGCTGTCGCCGCGGCAGGTTGCTGCTACAAGGCCAGCCCTGGCTCTGGCCTGATGCAGCCATGCTGGGAGTGCTAGCTTGCTAACCTTTGTTTGCTAACTACCAGCAAACATGACCTGCCTTTTTTCGAGTGACTTTCGCCACCAATTCCACCGCTGCAGGCCTCAGTGAGTGTAGCACGGATGAAGCAGGGGGGAAGCTTTTCACTAGTACGCATATTGATGTGGCGTGGCAGGGTGCCCAGTGCTGCCTCCCACATGAGAGAACGCAGGGGAGAGAGTGAGGGAGACAGAGTGAGAGGAAGAAAGACAGCATAGAGATGTATTTTTTATGTATAATATATGGGCATATATGATCTTTGAACAATGCGTTTTCCCTGGGGTGTAAATATTCAGCTGCACACGTTTGGCTCTGTACGTCTTGCCAAAAACATGCATGATGTTTAAATGTATGATTACAATGTGTGCAGCAATGTGCATCTGTTGAGGCAACATGTCTTTATGACTGATGCCGAAAACCACCAGTCGACCACAATCTGAATGAGAGATGAAATTTATTCGAGAGCTGTTATTAATGTTTTATTGTATTTTTCAGCTGAATACTTTTGTCTTGGCCGGCTTCCTTTTGTGTAAGTGCACGAGTTCCTGTGTCAGAGTTTAATGTGTGCTCCTCTTTTTCACCCTGTTCAAGTGCAAACAAAACAAGCAGCTGACACATGGAGTGCACCTACTTATGACCAGATTGTATGCTAAAGACACGGCATTGTGTTTGTATTTATTTGCGCTTCCTACAGATAACGTGGAAAGTCTGCAGCCCTTTACATCCATTATTCCTTTGCATAAACAGCTGACGGTTCATCCACACAAACAAACTGAGACCTGGGAAACTCCAGCACCTCCCCACTTTGTCTATCCAATCACACTTTACAATTTCCCCCCTCAGACGTCAGCACCGTAGAGAACGACACACACAGTGTCTTTATGAAGATACAGAGTTCCTTTAAATGTGTGTAGGCCTCATAAATAAAGCTCATTCACACAGATGCTGGGGTTCTTGGTCGCAGTCTGCTAAGGTCCCCGTCATTTTTAGATGTGAAGTAAAAAAAAAAGCACAATAGCTTCATATATCATTGCTGCTTGATGTTGTATGAATCACATAATACAAGTGTGTGTGACTCACTTTTTCATATTCAAAGTAAAAAAACTGGCAGCAGCCTTTTCCTACCAAATGAGAAATAAAAGTCTGCTGCTGTCTGTGCAACACATTCCAGATCTTAACTGCTCAAAGGGTGGGTAGGGCAACATATTGACTCTGCAGGGAAGGAATGGATATCTCATCACTCTGCTTTCTTCAGCTATGAGTCAGTATGTGTAATTGGTCATGGGCCAATCACTGCTACAGTAGGTCCTCACTTGATGAAAGCTGCAGTGTGCAATTGCCTAAATTTGGATTCAGACTAACAAGAAAGATTTTGACATTTTAAGTTGCAACTCGATATTGCGAATGTCTCCTCCGTGGATCAGTCTCATCTGATTTAACCACTCCTTTGCCTTTTTTTTTCTGTCTTTGTGAGGACAGAGTCAGTTTGTGATTTCAGCCCGTGGCAGGGAGACAGTGGATTCGTCATGCGAGGTGTGTAAGGAGATATGGTGTGTGATCCATGACGGTGCTGGCGGCAGTGTGCGCGCTCAGCAATGCCAGCGAGTGTAAAGAGGCCAGAGGTAGAAAGTTGAACGGAGGGAGAAAAGTTTGAGACGACATTGTTGATACCACGTAAAAACTGGAAAAAGTATTTTTTAGTTGCTCCATCCGTGTGTTAGTTTCTCTGTTTCTTTTCCGGTCTCTCTCTCTCTCTCTCTGCTCCTCCTGACCTGAAAATTGGGGGTTAGATTGAGGATAGTGACGGACTAATGAGCCCCCTTTCCTGCAATTACCCTATTTCTCCCTGTTCTATATGTCTCTCTCTGTTCTCCTCTGCCTCTCAAATTCTCTGTTTTGCTTTGTAGGTTCATCTTATTCATTTCCTTTCACAGTCTAATCTCCCTCTTTCCCTCTCTGTTTCTCCTTCTCTTGCTGTCACCATGTCAGAGAGAAGTGGTAAATCAAGGTGGCACTTCATCTTTAAAAGCAACATGATGGTCAATTAAAGTAATCTGGTCCTCATTTGTGGTAGATTGCTATCTGCGATGTTGGATGGAAACTCTTCTCGTTAATAAAGAAAAAATGCAGAGCTGTGCTCTTTTTCTCTTTGTTCCCTCCTTTGTTTTCAAATGTTTGGGGTTTTCTTTTTGCCTTTTTCCCCACTTGGGCTTAAAATAGTTTTCTTCTTTTTTTATTTTTTCCCCTCAGTACTTTTTGAAATCACTGTTGCTTAGAGTCAAGAGTGTTTTTATCATATGTAATGAGGTTTGGAAAGTATGTTTCACTTTAAACCGTACATGTGTGGGTCTCGGTTATTGGCATATTGGCAGTAAGGTCTGGTATATAGGATAATTCTGGCTTTCCACTCACGCACTTTGTGGTCTAACCCGACAAGAGGACTTTCATATATATGTGTATTAGCTCGCTAACTGGAGGTGCGCTTGAAAAAGAGCATGATTTCTTTTCCTTTCATTGGGCTTGGCTGCTGTTTATGTTTAGTTTGGTTGCTAGCCTGCCGTGTCTTCCTCCCCGCTCCGTGCTAGCCGTGAAATAGAGCAGTATTGTCAAGGGTTTCGTTGCCTTTAAAACATTTTTATTTCTTTGGCAGGACGTTTTCTTACAGATTGAGCACACCCACATCTGAGGGACAACAGAAGCCTCTGAAGCTATAGATATCTCCGTAGGTTAAGTAAGACTAAGTGAACTTCCGACAAAAGCACGTCTTTCCAATCGTCGTAGTTTATTTACACGCGTAAAGTATTGTCTCTCCATGAGTGCGGTTGATTCACTCTCTTTATGCTCTTTAAGATTTCCATGTCAAGGCTCCAGCTTTGTGCTGTATTGGCACCAGGTGTTTGATTAACAGTATGTTGGTTCACTGAGTCGTGTTAACGTAGGTTTGAACAAGACACTCGAGCCCTAACAACTCCAGAGGTGCTGCTGTGTAACCAAGCGTGACCTCTGAATCCCAATCGTCGCAGCTGGGGTGAAGAATTTTTACACAGGAGAAATGGGCTATCACATTACTTGTATCTGCAAGCTTGCTCTTTTGGATGGAGCTCTATGAGCAGGTGCTAAAAGGATGCTACCTCCTAGCCTAGCAGCAACTGTTGTTCAACATCCCCTCCCATCGTGCTGTGCCAAGTAAAAGTCGATGCTGCTGCTAAATCCTTGCCTAGGGCAGAATGCTAACAGGTCACAGTCTAGACTGATCCCTATTAAAACGCTGGCTCATGATTAGCATAAAAACTATCATAGCCCCTTTATGTGGTCTCGTGTTATTGCAGGGGCAGCCCACATACAGCGTGAGAGAGAGCAGTATGAGGCAGATGATAAATGACTTGCTGAGTTCTGACTGTATGTGACACATGTGTGTATCTGTTGTTGATTAAAAGTTGTTGTTGTAATTGCAGAGCTTAAAATGCCAGGTGGCGGATGTGTCCCGCTAATCCCCTATCTAATTTCGAGGTCCAGGGGTGAAGCTCTTAATCCGAAACATACACACATACGCTTGCTCGTAGGCTTGCAAGCGCACAGACGCACACATACAGACACATATGCACATGGTCACAGTTCTCCTTGTTAATTGTATGCACAAAAGTTTGTCATGCCCTGTAAACTACTCACTTATTTGCAGACTATGTATTTCGTGTAATAAGGTCAGTAAGGGAATGCTGTGTGTACATCCATACCTTACATAACTTCATGTAGGTCTACATCTTTATTTCTCTTTCTTTTGCTCTCTCCTTGTCTCCCTCTCTCCTGTTTTTTTTTTTTTTTATTGTATTTTTTTTTTTTTTTATGAAGTCCGAGTGTACAGTGCTGTTGCTGCACACTGGGGCATATAAAGGTACACTTGAGATAAAGGAAAGTGTCCCAGTGACAGGCAGATAAGGGTGGTGAACTGGCTGCCCCACCCTTTACCTCAGTTCAACCCTGCTCCGCTCCGCTCCACTGTATGTGGGTCAAACACACACTGCACACAGGCCACTGCTGCATCATAACACGGGAAGGCCTTCGTGTGGAAGGACTTTGAATGTCTCTTTGAGTTTTCCTTTCTCAGAAACACAATTTTCTCGCGCTTTTATTGATCTGTTTTTTTGACATTTGCTTTTTTTGCTCTTGTGCTTTACGATAACTTTTATTTTAAGACAGTTCGTACTGTATCTGTAAGACCTTTAACGTCTAAATCCATGTATATTTTTATTAAAGAGTCTTGCATTTGACTTTCTCTGTGCTATGCAGTGACCTTTGTTTGGGCCTCTGAAACCTGTTGACAGCTTTCTTTATTTTGCACATTAGTAGATCTACTGGTCTTTCTCCTTCTCTTCTCTTCATATTCCTCTCAGCCTTCTGCTTCTCAGTGGCAGGTGTGGCAGCCATGTGTTTTAAGTATGTGCAGCAGTTTACAGCCAAAGCTGAGAGGAGGAGGAAGGAGGGAGGGAGGAAGGGAGGGAGGAACCGCCTTGCCCCAGGCGCAGGGTCATCTCAGGTGAAACGTCTCCCTGGGCATGTGGGCATGGCCTCAAAGGGAAGCAGGAGGAGTCAGAGGAGGAGTCTGTTGACGAATGAAAATAAAGAGACATTTTCTTCCCAAAGAGAGATCAGGTAACCTTACTGAGACTTGCACACAAGTCATATCAACACAATATCAATACAATATGGTACAAGTAACTTTCTTGTCTTTATATGTTTTTAAAATGTGTTGAGATTCCTTTGGCTTCAATGAAAGTCTTGCAAATATGAAAAAGAAGGAAAGAGGTGAGGAGAAAACAAACCCTCTGAACTCTGGCTGTTCTGTGGATTCAAATGCAGCTCCTAATAAAGGAGAAATATGCATCTGAGTGAAAGTTTGAGTGACTCGGACAGTTTTGAAGTGTTGTGAAGTCTCGTTGACAGCAGCGAGATGTGTGTTTTAACTTGGAGCGCTGAGAACGCTGCCCCATCAGGGGACCTCTGTCAGGAAAAAAAAGGAAGGGAACATTAAGCAGAAACTTTTAGAAAGACGGAAGGAGGGAAAAGTAGGCTGATGGAAAGGGGGGGAGAGGCTGACAGATGATTTCCCAAGTTGAGATATGAAATGAGGGCGGGAGAAAATGATCGAGAGGGAGGAGGTCAGAGAGAGGAGTGGGGAGGTGGAGAGAGAGAGAGAGAGAGAGAGGGAGAAAGAGAGGCTGCACAGAAAGAGAAGGAACGTATGAGAGAGGGAGAGAGAGTCTTTGCAGGGCGGGTTTCCTGAGGTCACAGAACTGAATATCACAGAGGAATGTGGAATGCTGAATCACTGCCAAGGCAAACACACCGGCCTGGCCACCGCCGCCCCCAATGGCTGTCAAGAGTTGCTTTATATACACACAGACACACAAACATGCAGTCATATATGTTCACGGGCACATATACAGTAGAGTCACGCACACTGAGATTAGATAGACCGCACAGCACTCAGGCGCACATGCAATTTAAGAAACAACTGTGCTGTCAGCACCTGCACAAGATGTAACTTTAGCTTCCTGCAGAGAACTATGGGGATTCGAGTCCAAGTTTAGGTGTCTGTAAAGTGCACTTCTATACATGCTATGATTACTCATCTGAGTATGAGCAAAATATATGTTTTCATAAGTGTGTGTGTGTGTATGTGTGCGAGTAAAAGGAACTTTGTAACGGGCCGTGACAGCATAGCTGAAATGTAGAGAGCTGTATGTTATTACAGCTGTGACACACGCACAGAATATACGCACATAAATAGAGCAGTGTGTGTACGGTTACACACACAGCCAATGACTCATTTACTGCAGGTTGGACAAACATGTTAAAACACGTGCACACACATACACTGATCCAGTGACTCATGCACCATGCACACACATGCTAAATCCAATCGTTTGATGTTTTTTCAAGGACTAAGCTTATATCCGCCGTCGGCTAAAAATAAATGCATCTGAGATGTAGAGAAATCACCTTTGAAGGATTTTTTTTTTTTTCAAATATCAATGATTTAAAAAAAGGAGAACTTGTTCATCCGACGGCCAAAATACTCTTGCATTTGTCCTCCATGTTTATAACAAAAGTCAAATGAGAAACAGTCTCAGCATTTGCTAGTCATCGAGTCAATGAGCCAACTGCAATCCAGACACTCAGACTGAGAGAGGTATAAAAGGATGAAGCACAGCCTGCACCACAGAAGAAGACATAAAGAATAGATAGAAGAGACAGCTAAGTGTCTTCAACCAGTTTAGTGTGTGAGCATATTTGTGTCCTAATAATTTACTTGTGGATGTTTGCTCACAGGCTCCTATAAGACAAACTGCTCCGTCTCTATCCACAGTTTGTTTTTAAGCTGTTATAAATTTAATCACTGCAGTACGCATCCCAAATTTTTCTTTGAGTGTGTGGGTGTGTTCAACTGTCTTCTTCCTCCTCCTCCTCCTCCTCCTCCTCCTCCTCCTCCTCCTCCTCCTCCTCTCCCTACATCCCTCTGTCTCGGAGCATGCCAGGATCAGAGGTCACGACAACTGAGCCACTCTGTCAGCCTTTGATGTGGTTCGCTATACAGATGCTTCACACACATGCTCTCATTCAAGCATACACAAACACAATCATGCACACACACACACACACACACACACACACACACACTAAGGTCAAGGCAAACAGCACTCACACTTAAGGCCTTGTGCCGCTGTTTGCTCTCACTCAAGGTGCTGACAGCCAAGAGAAAAAAACAAGGGCAAGGTTTTTTGCTGTGCTGGTGTCCACTCTGATGTGCACTCATGTTTGCACCATGCACATTGGCAGGTTTTAACAACTGGCCTCATGCACAGTGAGTAGGGTGAGTAGGGATACATCTGCGTGACATAGTGTGTTTGGCCACCAATAACTGAGGGATTCAAGTGTAAGAGCCGCCTGCTGTTCACAAATCAGGCAAAGAGAACCTGTCACTGGAGGATATAGCATCCAAACTGCTGTATAAACACCCTTCCATTCATTATATGATCGGTGATGATTTGTGACTTGCTAATATTTTGTCATATGATGACATTTACTTACCAGAATTTATGCGAGCGTTTGAGTGTATAAGTCATTTTGTGTGTGGATGTTTGTGCTTTTGTTCACACCACAGTAGAAGTATAAATGGGCGCTTTTAATTTGTGCAAGTGTTTGCATGCACACATATGTATTTGTTTATGTGGTTCCTCACACATGTACAGCCAGCCAGCATGTGTGTGTGTGTGTGTGTGTGTGTGTTTTTCAGTCTGTCCACACCCTGTCATCTCGCTCTGTCCCTCTGTTCTTCTCCTCCCTCGCTCTTAGCTGTGCAGTTGGGAGAGGCAGGCCTGGAGTCAAAAGTGCAAGTGTGCCGCTTGGCTGATGAGTCACAGAGAGGCAACTTTCTCCCCACTGTTTGTAAATATGTGGTTACCCTAATTGAACGCAGCTTCAGTTCCCAACAACTTTCATTTCTTCTTTTTTTTTTTAAATGTGTGTGTGTGTGTGTGTGTGTGTGCTGGGGTTTGTTTGTGTGAGGCAGCCACAGCTGGAGCAGCAGGAGACACATGCCACTGACACACACCACTGTGCAAAAATCACTTACACACACTAACACATTACATCGGTACGGCGTGCCACTGGTATCCACACTCTTCAAGATGAAAATTGTTATTGTGAGAAGAAGGATGCTGCATATCTTCCTGCCTCTGCGTCTTCCTCTTGCGCACACACACACACGCACGCACACACACACACACACACAGAGAGAGAGCGACGTTAACATCTCTCCATAATTACAGGCTGTGTGATCCTGGTCTAAAGGCTGTGGTTTGGCTGGCCCTCCTCTGCCTCCATTAAGACACTAAGCAGCGTGTGTCACTCTGCACTTGGACGGCTCCTCTCCAGAGGTAGCAGCGGGGGGCCAATAAATGTACACTCTCTCTCTCTGTCTCGCTCACACAAGAAAACACATGTTCTCTTATTGACTCAGACACACACAGAGGTGTTAGAGAGGGTCAGTAAATGTTTTCCCAGAGGACTCTGTCTAGGTGCTACTGCCTGCAACCACAGCTCATCTCCATCCATTTGATCTCAGATATGTTTACCTTCCATTAACTTTACATGCTTTCAGTTCATTTAAATTCAGAATTTAATATTCTCATAAAAGACATTCAAAAGGAAGGTTGACTTTATATGCTATTACTTAACGAATGCATGTCACTCGTTCATGTTTGAAACTTATTTTGCAGCGTGCAGACTGAAGGAGCCTTTGTTTGTATTTCCCCTGCAAAGTTTCACAGCTAAGCTGCGGGAGATTTTTCTATTGAGACAAAAATAAAAGCATGAACAGAGCAGGATCAGAATGGCGATAAGCTGGACCACTCTGCACACGAGGGTGTCAAACATGTCCAAACACTGACATCAGCATGAATCTGTTTTAATATTTCCAAACTTCTAAAGACTTCTTCTGACGCCCCTTTAAAATCAGCTAGCCAGTTAGCAGCTCCACGACTGCTATTTTAACCCGCTGAGTCTAAACATACTCTCAACTAATCTGCCCTTGTTATCAGTGCAGACCCAGAAGTTGCCTTTGCTAAATTCATCTCCGTAAACTTCTAATTTCCATCTCAACACACACTTAGTCATTTCACGTTTTGGTCCTGAAATAGTTTTAATAGAACAAATTAGATTATGTCCTCCTTCACAAGCCCAGCAGCGCCTCGTACAGAATTAGATTTTATTCTACCTGCTTTTTTTTTTTTTTTTTGCCCCCGTGCAATCCTGTCTTGACTTTACTTAATGATGCGTGAGCCTTTCAGTAAACAAACATGAGAAGATTTTCCCCAGATTTAAGCTCGTTGACGTCATTCCGTGTAAATCTCGAGGGTTGTCTGCAGTGCTAAATCCTATATAATTTCTCTCATAGCACCTTGATCTTCAAACTTTGGCTTCAGAAGCACAAGTGCTTATGGAAATATAGTAGATTTACCTTCCCTTAGTGAACTGTGAAATCATGTTAGTTGTGCTCTACCTGTTTCCAACACTACGGGAAAAAAAAGAAGCTTTTGAAAGATTTAGGTTTTGTGGAAGTTTCAACTTTTCTGACCTCGAGAAAGGTCTCCTTGAATTAGCCTAAATTCTTTTTAAAACTACGGGGAAGTCAAACATGTCATGAAAAATGATCCAAATGGGTATATTAATAAACAAGAACGTGTCCACGTCCTGCTTGTTTTTCATGCTTGTTTTGATCAGCTCTAAGGGATGTATTGTTTGACTCTGTGACCCCTCCTGACTCCTGTAAATTAGCTTAGTCTGTCACCTGCAGCTCCATCTGTAAGCACTATTACACTCCAACTCCTCTGTGCCTAATTCGAATTTGATTTGATTGACCTAAGTTGACTATTGCCTTAACCAAACATGTAGGGTCATGGCACAGTCAGCCCCAGCAGTTGTCGGATCTCTCTTTGACCCTGACATACCCGTGTGTATGTGGCAAAGCCATATCAGCATTAGACTCTCTGGCCCGGCCTGGCCTGCTATTGGTAATGGCTGATTATTCGACCTGTGACAGTATCAGAGCTCCCCTCAGGCCCAAAGCAGCTTAGCTTCTCCTGGGCACAGCCAGAACCTGCTGTGTGTTTGTGTGTTTGTGTGTGTGTAGAAAATATGAGGATGTGGTTGTGTAACCATGTACTGTTATACTAAATGTCTCCTTCCAGAGGCATCTAACAGTTTTACCCCCGTTTGTGACTGATAATTACATTTATAAGGAAAGCAAAGTATTTAAGTGTGCAATATGATTACTGTCATATGAGCGAAAAGCAAAACAGCCGAGGGATAGTGACTGAGGGAAACAGATGCAGCTGTGCATACACTCAAATAAGCGCGCGCGCACACACACACACACACACATGCTGTGACAGTAAACACAGTTTAAATCCACTCGGGGATTACAAATCCACTTATAGTGGGTCAACTTGACCATGTCAGCTGCAGATCCCCAACTGATCCTGTTGCCCTTCCATGCTGCTTCATATTCATATTTGAAAGACCTAAATATGAACATGATGAATTCCCAAGTGCTGACTCGCAATGCATGAAGCATGGGAAAATTAGAGCAACACACACAAATACACACACACACACACACATATATAGGATGTTAATGCGATTCTGTTCTCTGCCCCTAATCGCAGATGTTGAAACCATGAAGTCCGTTTGGTTCAATATTTTTGACGGTAGAATTGAACGTTAATGACGACAGAGAGCGGCAGCAGTGCTTTAGTGTCTGCGGCCTGTTTTCATACTGAATAAGTATTGCCCAGTAAAGGAGTAGGTCGTCAGAATGAAGGAGTACGTCGTCCGAATGAGTAATTACACATATGATATTGACTTTAATCACATCTGTTTATGTGATTTCATCTCCCCCCATTCCCTTTGGACCTCCCCTAGTTCTTGGAATGGACTGCAGCCGGCTCTGCCAAAAATAATCGCTTGTTTGCTGCTATTTACTTAAATCTGTCAAAGAGGCACTGTTGGAGCCCGTGCTGTTATGGTTCTCTCTTTTGCTCTGTGTGTGTGTTTGTGTGTGTGTGTGTGTGTGTGTGTGTGTGTGTGTGTGTGTGTGTGTGTGTGTGTGTGTGTGTGTGTGTACATGCCAATGTGTGTAATGTTCTATACTGTTCTCTAAGTTGTGTGTGAAAGTCAGACGTGTGCAGGCATTATTTCCAGTGGATACTCTCTCTCTCTCTCTCTCTCTCTCTCTCTCTCTCTCTCTCTCTCTCTCTCTCCTTTGCTCTCTTTCTCTTTTTTCCTGTCTTACACACACAAACATACACCACACACACATAAACATAGCCAGCCAGATAGAGAGTGTGAGACGCCTCAATATCTCTCAGTGAGTAGAAACCTGGCAGAGGCACGGGGTTCATCTTAACGTGTCTCTGTGTGAGACCAGAGGCCTGTGAAGAAAAAAAAAAAACACACACACACACACTCAGTATGTAAAACACACAAAGAGTCACACACACGGACGTAGCCTCTCAGAGAAGTGAAGAAGTGTCAGACAGGGGTGTCGGGGGGGATTTGTGTGGTTTGGATGTTTGCCTTTGTCAGATGAGCGATGTCATTTTTCCTCCTACTTTATGAAAGACGAGGGAGGGAGAGAGTGATTGGTCATAGAGCATGCAAGGTGAAAGGATGCCAGGCAGATGTCAGCTCGCACCTTCCCTCCCTTTTTCTTCATCTTGTGTGCTTTCTTCGTTCCTACGTCTCTGCCTCTCTTCATCATTTCTCCTCTAACCTTCCTCTCTCTCCTCTTTTTTCTTTCACTTTGGGGTCTGGAGGCATCACAGACCGCTCCCAGCTGGAACCGGGTCTGAAAGCATCCAGGGATATATCAGTTATTATTAAACCTGCTCTCCGATTGCCAAATACCTCATCACTCATGCGCACACACACACAAACACACACGCAGACATGCACGTACACACACGCACCACCTGGCAGAGTGAAGCAAACGCTTTTCTCACACAACACAGACATTAAAAAAGAAGAAGAACAAAAAATACCCTTTTGATTAGAAGTTGAGGGGATTGTCGTAAATCTTCCCCTGTGTGATGGTAAAATGGTAAACACATGTCAGAGACGTCTTCTCAAAGTGCAGAGCTTGCAGAGCGCTTTTTTTTTTTTTTTTTTCAATAAGACTTCTCTGTTATAATAACGATTTTACCGCACCCAGCCGCCCACGATCCTTATCCAAACTAGACATTTACAATCAATCACAAACTCTTTCAATGCCAACACTCACTACTTTTTGACGATGACATTGCAGGATTTTTTTTTTTTTTTCTTGTCAAACTTTTAGCCCGATGTTATGGACATTTTTTTTTTGACTTGCTCAGTCAAGCGCAAAATCCAAATTCACAAGAATAACACTTTGATGGAGAAATTGATTAATGATGATCCTCATTCAACTCCTCATTCCATGTTTTATGCTCTTTAAGCGCCATTCTTCAAACTCACCACAGATGTTCATATATGAATCACTAACTCACATACATAACATTTTTATTTTGTTCACATGTGTTATAAATACAAGACCAACATAAGTAAATAACAGCATGATGTTGAGCAATGTAGCAATGTGCGTTGTATGCCTCAATTGCAGAAGACAGTTGAGGGAATAGGAAGCTGAGTGTAGAGAGAGGGAAATGTCAAGAGACAAAGGGTTGAAGAAAAATGGTGCTGGTGATATAATCGCTAGGCTATCCACCCCTGTCCCCCCTGTGCGGCTATATTTGAGTGACAACTCAAATATAGCCGCACAGGTGGTGAAGGTTACTGAAAGACAGTTGTATTCTTCTACATATTTTAAATCTAGAATCCTAAATTTAAAATGCCTCCTCATGCGAGGAGTTAGGCCTTACTTTGGTTCGTACTGAGGAGTAAGGCCCCCAGTTTTCGCTTGGTTTGCAGATAACAAAGGCCTAATTTGCTAATGGTAACTGTGGATGCAAATGTTCAGAGTAACATTTCACAAAGGCCTGCGACAGTCACAGTCAGTATATTTTACACAGAGGAGTATTCTTAAGAAGTGTTAACTGAGGCCTCGGTGAACAGGTGAGGTATGAGAAGATTTTTTGAAAATGTCCAGAGGTGCAGCAGGCGTGATGTTCCATGTCCGTCTTCTTCACAGGGAGTTCAAGCTTTGAACTTGAACTTGACCTAAGACAGAGCTTGACCTGGTCAGAACCAGCTGGAAATCTCCCACCCACCCTTTACTAGTAGCTGTGTTCCTCTCCCCATCCCCCCCCCCTCCCCTCTTCTGTGTTGGGATTAAGGAGCGGTGGCAGCATCAAAGGCCTGTCACCACTAGAGTTAATGGAGCATCACATGTGTGCATTCACACACACTCAAGTACACACACATACACACACAGACTTGAGAGACAGGTCCTGTAACTTGAGATGGGGGCATTTAGAGATTTGGGATGGGGGTATTAACAGTAGAGAAAAGAATATTACAGAGTATTACAGAAAGGGTTACAGTTCAGGAAAAGAAAAGCATGTGTGAAAATGAAATTCTACAGTGTGGTTTTTAAATACGTACTTGTGTGTGAGCGTGCATTTTTGAGAGCTGGAGCAAAGAGAGGTTATATTTAGAGGTCAAATCCTTTAAGAGCACATGGGGGAACTTTGTAGTCATTTAAGTGAGCCACTTGTCCAACATAAAGCCTAATGTCATGCCTGCTTAGACTTCAAACTGAAAGACTGCAAACCCAGCGAAACACACACTGCAGCAATTCATTCCATGACATGCAGCTTCCTGTGATATATACAGTATGTATAGAGAGTATATATATACATGTATATTATATTATATATATACTGTATCCTGTTAACCCAACAAAGGCGGGTTAACAGGGTACAGTTCCTGTTGCTTCCTTGATCAAACAATGGCAGCTCTATTACAAACCAGACTGAGCCTAGGGAGAAAGCAAGATAAAAAAAGGGAGAGAGAGGTAAAGAAAGGAAGCAGACAGAGCGATAGAGTGGGCAGAAGGCTGAAGAAAAGCAGTCAACAACATAGGCATGGCAGAAGAAGAAAAAAAGAGTCTGAGAAGGAAAAAGAAAGAGATCCTCTTACACACAGGACATACTGTCGAGTCCTCCAGGGTTTGTCTCCATAGAAGCTGCTGCACTGAGACTGTATTTTATTACCTGAATCTAAACTTTCACCTGTAAGGGAAACTGAACACGTGTGTAATTGCACGTCTGCTTTCTGCACGTGTTATGTGTATGAGTTTGAGCACATGTGGGTTTGTTCCAAGACAAGATAACATACATTTTCTATCAGTGATGTTTGTGCACTTTTCGACCGTGTGTTGTACAATCAGGAAGTGGCCGGCCAACTTTGTCCCCCTCTGGTCGACACGAGCATGCACAGAGCCTCGGTAAGGACAGAACCTCTGCTTGGAACAAGCCACCCCTGTGTTTCGCCTCCCCCTTCTTCTTCTGCATATCCTGCCTACCACGTCTCTCCAGGAAACGCTCCTCCTCCCTTCCTTCCTCCCTCCCTCCCTTCTAACCCCCTTTACTGCTGTCTGGGCCTTTATCACTGCTCTGCCTCCTTCCTTTTTCTATCTATCTGCTAGGATGAAAGAGTCAGTGAGGGAGCACTCCCTATGTGCATAATTGTTCTTGTGTGTGTGTGTGTGTGTGTGCGTGTGTGTGTGTGTGTGTGTGCGTGCACCTATGCATCTTTGTGTGTACATGGGTCTTTGTCTGTGCAAGTGTGTCTTTGTATATGTGATTAAAATTCTGTTGACTCTAGCAAGCTAGCTGTGTGAGGGCTTCTATTGAGTCAGAGCAGGTGGGCTCCTGCTACTACAGTCCTGCTAATCACTCCTTCCTCTGGGTGACTGACTGGGTCAGGCAAAGGGCAGCTGACATACAGACAGCCCACTGTTAATGCCAGATAGAGCGAGGGTAAGTCAATAGATGATCAGACATCTTTTCTTACTTTAAAGGCTAAAGTCTGTGACTTTTGGTTAGTGGTGCTTTTAGGCTTCTTCAGGTTTTTTTTCAGCTGAAAACAAATGTCGAGGGGATTTCATGCTTACCAGCTGTTATTGTTGCTTAATTTTGTAACTTTCATAAACACGATAATAGTTGTATCAGGTTGACTATATTAGTTCTCTTGTGTGAGGGGAATGCAAACGGGGGTCCAGAGCATGTGGGGGTTTGGTGCCTTGCTTAAAGGCACCTTAGTGGTGCTCTGGGAGTGAGCTGGCATCTCCTGGTTAGTGACCAGTCGTTTCCATACTTTGGTTTGTTCAGGGACCTGACTCCATGTACACACTGAGTCAGTGCTGCACAAATAAAAACGATAAAGAGCCATAAATAAAAAAAAGCTCAACTTTCTGCTGCTATAAGACATCCTGTGATATGTTCAAGTGGATTCTTAAGTCAGATGTATGTGTGTCTAAGTCCGAAGTATCCGGCTGTACATTTTCATCCTGGACTGTTGCCCAGTGCTGCCTGTGGTTCCCTCCCTGGCGTGTATCCAGCCCAAACTACAGATACACCAATCAGACCGGGTGAGACATTAACAGTGAAAGGAGATCACCTCTAATCTTTGATTCGAGAAAAAAATTGTTACTTCAAGTATCGCACGGAGCCGGAGTATTATTTCAGATAGTTTGGCCTGCGACCAAGTCGTTCTTAAGTATGGCAGGGATTGCACTGCTTTTGTGCTTGTCCCCCCAGTGTTGAAAGTACAAAGGGGTTCATTGTGGTTTTTTTCTGCCGACGATGAGGAGGGGGAGTATTTGTGCTCACAAACCAGAGCGTGTACCTTCCCTAAAAAAACCCCGCTTAAGTATGTTGTAAAGCGGAGATGAAAGTCAGTGTGTTAAGTAGAAATCCACCTCCTGTTTCTTTCCTCCTTCCCCTCCTTTTCTCTTTTCCTCCCTACGTCTATCTCCTCCTCCTTTTCTTCAGCACTGGCTTTTTTTTTTTTTTTTTTTTTTCTCCCTGTTCCCTTTCTCCCCGTCAGGCTTAATGCCTGCTTACAGCTCCATTTAGGCTGCATGCGTGGAAATTGGGTAGGGGATCTTGTGGGTTTTGTGTCCTTGGAGATAACCAGTGTGTGGGAGGTGACAAAGGTAGCGTAAGCTGTTTGAGTGTGTGTATGAGTATGTGCTAGGGTTTGTGTGTGTGTGTGTGTGTGTGTGTATGTGTGTGTGTGTGTGAGAGAGAGCCTGCTTTAAGTGCAGGAATAGATCTCTGACAAACGGGAGTGCGGAGGGGTATGCATCTGTCAGTGTTGTTTGAAAAGAGAGGAGAGTTAATCTGAGCCAGTCACTCTACCTTGTATTTGATCAGCTCCGAGTTTCAGCTTCGCCTGCATCGTGCTGCTGCATTCTGTTGGACACATTTTCCCTCTCTTTTGAACTGAACTACTTTTCCGAAGTTCAACCTTAGGACTTTCTTCATTTCTATTCTTTAGTTCAACTCAGGCTCAAAAAGATGTGTAACTTAATATAAAATCTGGTTTTCTGTTTTACCCAAGTGGCCAAATGAAATGTATCCTCGATCAGTTTTCACAACCCCAAAAACAGACGCTTAAAACTATTCTCCAAGTTAAACATGGTCTAAAAAAGTGTTTTGTGACATTACTTGTTGACTTACAGACCCCACACAGAACAGTTCACTGGATCTCTGTCTATACCCTCTTTGTTTCAGACCTGTTTCCCTCACCTCCCCCTCTGTGTTTGTCTCCATCCTGATGTGTAAATCGGCTAACTCTCTGCTCGCCACTATCCCTGCGATGATCAGCTTGGCCCCATCATCAGCACCACCATTGCTCCCGTCACGTTCTCCATATCCCCCCTAGTTCACTCTGTAATCCTCTCTAAACAATCCCTCATAGCACTGATTCACCATTAGCAAGTCAATAAGCCCAAATAATCACAATCAGCTATTAAGGAGCCAAAGCAGGAGGATCTGCAGCTGTTAGCCGAAGCAAAGAGCTATAGTAAGGCCTTGTTGGGCCCTATGCCTCAGGCTGAGCTGTATAATTTGCGGCTGAGCATTGACCACCGGCCAGCCTGAGCTAAAACAATCTGACACTGGTTTATTGATCACGCACATTGATTAGAGCGCTCGAGGGAGCGAGCGCTAACACACATCAACACAATGTCAGAATGAACTCCAACACGGTGTCATAAACTTGTATTCCATGGTAACTATACCTCCGTCCTCTGCTTCCACGTCTTGGCTCGCTTTCTCCCTCGAGAGAAACAATCAGGGAGGGCGTCAGGAGTTTGGCCACAGAGCCCCCATGTGGATTACATCACCACCTCTATTAATGACGCTGTCTGTCACAAGCCATCAGCCTGTCGTTGACTTCATGCAGCCGTCTCTGCTCAACTTTATCGTCGTACTGGAACCAGTTTTAACCAGTCATAGCAGGTCACAGGCATAACCTTATTATATTTCAACAGTGTTTTAGTTCTTCTCCTGCATTTAAACCGTCCCGTATAGGACGCATGTGTAGGATTATTATCATACAGTGTGTATATAAACTCACATTGTCTTCTCATCCCCTCCTCTTTTTTTTTTTAATTGAATCTATGTTACTTACAATACTATTAATCAGATAAATAAAGAAGATTGAACCGTTCCTAAATGTGGAATCCAAAAGAATCCGAGTGTGGATCATTTTGACAACCTTTGTGGAAAAAGAGAGTGGAAACCTAAAAAAAGAGATTTGATTAGACAGGAAGGGTTTAACTTGTATAGGAGAAATAAACTGAAATGAAGTCTGAGGAAAAGAAAAGACAACGCTGAGCAGTGATTGAGAGAGAAAGAGAAGAATTAAAAGAGCGAGAGAGAATGATGGAGAGAGCAGGAGGGGGGAGATAATTGCAGGAAAGGGGGATTATTAGTTCGTCACTATCCTCAGTCTGGAGGCTCTCAGACCAAGGCCGCGGATAAGTGAAATCATATGGCTGTCTCATCACAGAACAGAGAGGGAGAGCGTTGATGAGTGCGGACGCTTTCAGTATAGCAGTAAACATTCACTCAACAGCTCTCATTAAAACAGCCTAATCATTTATGCTGTAGTCCCATATGGCTCGACCACATCTTTTCTTCCCTCTAATGTATATTCTTTATCAGGCGCGTTTTTTTTTTTTTTGGTATTTAACTCAAGTGCTTTCAAGATGGCATTTGTGCTGTGTGAAAAAAAAGATGCACCGTAAAGCAACTTGTCCATGAAATAATTGGCACCAGGGTCTGACAACCAAGGTTGTACGATGGCATCGAGCCAGCAGAAAGCTACATCTGTGCAGTACATTCAGGCTCACCGGTCTGATCACGACAATCTAAATAAAAGGATTACTGTGTTAAACCTGTCACTGACACATGCCCATAATAACTAAGGGCCAACTCACACTTGACCCAGCTGCCCTGTACTCTGCTGAAGCATGATTGTCCACCCTTACAGTCCACCGCTGGCCTAAGCAGAGATACCTCTGTACATACGCCATCACCATACGTGTAGTGCTGTGCTCCAGGACTTTTGTCTTCATGGGAGGAAATAGAATATTTGCTGTCAACTAGCTGCCATCGACTCGCATGGATGTTTGTTTGGACTTTATGGCTGATTGTAATCTCATGTGTTCCTGTAACACTCCCGGATTACTCAATTATTCATGACTGGAGTCAACGTCATGTCCACATTGCGTACCTGTGCATGAGCAGCTGCACTGTGAAAAAGCCCACCTCTTCCAGCCGTGCCAGGGCCGAGGAAGTGGTACTGTACTGTGCACTCACTCGAGTCAAATCAACTGGCCTTTAGGGGTCAAATGTGCTGATTGTCCAGAGTGAGGGCACCCTAAGATGAACTTTTAAAGAACACAAGTCAACGATGTGACACCGTCAGTCTTTTAGTTTGTGTGCAAAAAAAAGTCTTAGGGGGATAAAAAGAAAAGAAGCAATGCAATTAAAGGGAGTTTTTGTCCTACATTGAAGGCTGAATTTCACATGAAGGTGTCAGTGTACATTTGTTTTCAGTTCCGTTTAATCATTTCTTTTCATCAAGTGTCTCTTCCCATCAAAGACAGACCAGATGACTTCCAGTTGAGACACATTTTGAACTGACTCTCTGGTTGTTGCGTTTTGTCACAGTCCTCAGCTGCCACAACATGTTTGAATGTTTTCTGACAATATGACAAAAATATCATGTACTCAGCCAGTTACGAGCAGTGCATGGTACAGAACGGTCTGAATAAAGGTGAACGCTTTGATAAGCCTTACCATGTTGGTGTTTGATCTCATTCCTGATGGATGAAAGGAAAACAGGGAACATGTTAAATACTGTTTGTTAAGTCTTTACAAGTCAAGCTGCGACCTCTTGTGAACTCTTTAATGCCAGCAGCAGTCGTCTCCTCTTTACTCACTGTGAAGGTCCGCAGCTATAAATCGCCAGGAAGGCTGCACAAGCAAAGATAACACTAATGCACTCACAAGCTCGAACCAGTCACTTAGCTGGGATATTTACAGTTTTCTATAGAAAGCCTTGCCTAAGGGCGACGCTTCAACACCAGAGAGAGCTGAATGGGGAAGAGCGATGATGTGTTTGTTAGAGATAGCATGTGGAGTCCCAGTCTTTGAGGTCTGTGATGCTGTCTTTTTTTTTTTTTTTTTAATACTCTTATTCATCCATGCATCCTTGAAGGCCGTGGGGTGAATGTGGAAAAGGTGTGTTTAACACATCTGAGAGTGGTCCGATACGCTGTCATACTACAGCCTACCTCTGTGATTCAGGAGCTTTCTTAAGAGTTAGAGCTGGAGACAAAGTACCTGCACTTAAAGAATCAAACCCCAGTTTGGCATACATTGTTATCTGAGCATGTTTTATGATATATATTTACTGAACTGGTGGAGTAAGTGTGATTAAGTATAATTTCCCAAACTAACTGGTGGTAAAACCTTTCTATCAGCCCACCCTGTTCACAGGAAACCCTCTGGCATCCCTTTGCTAACTTTTTCCAAATGAATTTCCGTCACAAGACTTTCAAGGCTTCTGGTCATCTCACATTTCCCCCACAATCATCTCTCTGTCTGTCTGTCCCTGCTGTCTGTCTGTCAGTCTTTCTCCCAGCTCTGTCCTCAGCCAACCCTGCACAGATTTATTTGAGGGTTTGGTGGTTTTGGGAGCTGCTTTGCTCAACATCAATCCAGGCCGGACAAGCGAAATGCCTTAAAACGACTGAAATCCCCCCAAAGCTGATAGTACAGGGATAGTACAGGCTTATGTGTTCCAGTGGGATCTACAGGGAGTTAGAGTGGGGAAGGGGGGGTGGGGGGTGTTGGGTTAGTTCAATGTAGAATTTAACGAAATCCTCGTACTAGTACATGGTTTCACACAAAGCAAAGTTTCACAGAAAACTTAAATGAGCAATAAGTGAGACACAGTGTGAGAGTAATGGCCTTCTCTCTCTCTCTCTACCTCCACACTCCAACTCCCTTGTATGTTTATTTTCTTCCCCCTCAAACTTCCCTCACTCGTCCATCCATCTCTCCTCCCTCACCCCTCCGCCCCCTCTCCCTGTCGGTTAGCTCATGTAAACTTTGCTTCCCTCATTGTTTTTCGAGGGGGAAAGTGCCTCTGCTTTTCATTAAGCCCATGGCCCAGCTTTAATACCATAACCCCCCCCCCCCCCCCCTCCGCCCCCCCTTTTCGACACATACACACACTGTACCAACATCATGAATCATATCTTTGCGTAGCTGCCGAGCAGTAGAGTGGTCTGACGTTCGTAACCAGAGACTGATTGACTGCGTATACATCTCTCTCTCCAAAAAGAAGCCACCCTGGATGTGCTATGATTTGTTTGTTTGTGCCTGTCCTCACTTTATATATACAGTCTGAGAGAAGAAGAAGAAGTACCCAATAATAAGGGTACAACTATGTGTACACACACACACACACACACACACACACACAGGTGCTAGTTTGAGAGGTGGACAGTGGCAGCACCTGTCTGCCAGCTGTTTGTTGTCCCTAGAGGGGCTTCAGCCGTTTTGACTGACAGGTGAGGAGGCCCGAGGCTGAGAGCCACGACACAGCTGGCCTAGCCCAGATGCAGAGGAGGGATGAAAATCCTGTGTGTGTGTGTGTGTGTGTGTGTGTATTTTTGTGGTTGCCTCATTACAACAGGCCTTGCTTTTCTGTTAACCTTTAAACAATTAGAGGCTTTTTTTTATGGCGTAGATAAGTATTATAAACGGGTGAAATCGACATATTAAAGCATGGCCCTCGTTTCCTCCGTCTTTTCCTCTTATATTAACTTTATGTTATTTTTTTTAAGTGTCTCATAACTCACTGCACGTTCCCGTTTATCTCTGTCGTTCATAACTTCATCTCTCACCCGTATGTCACCTCTTTCTTCTTCAAACTTCTTCCTCCCTCCTTCTCTCCTTCCTCTCACTCCTGCTCTTCCTCCTTCCCTTGTTGCCTCTCTTTCTCCGGTTCCCTCCATCTCCCCTTTTCCACATAAAGCTGTTTTTCATAGAAGCCCATGCAGCCTGGAATAGCATTCCCCCGGGCGCTGCAGGGTGAAACACTAGACTTTTCTGAGCCCCAGCCAAACAGATGCTGGCTCTTGGAGTCCCACCAGAAACAAGCCTTCATGCTTCTCTCTTTTTCTCTCCCCCCCCCCCCCCCCACTCTCTCTCTCTCTCTCTCTCTCTCTCTGTCTGTCTCTCTCTCTCTCTCTTTCTCTCTCTCACGTTCACGCTTTTTGTCTCCTCTCTCTGTTTTCTGTCCCTTTATTGCCTCTTTCTTCTTTCTCTTTCATTCTTCTGACACTTTCTCACACTCTCGTCTCCGTCTGACTCTCTCCCCTCCTCTCTGTCAAGGGCAACATCCGAGTGTCCTAATCTCTCAGCCGAGTGTCGTCCAGGCAGTGCGACGTCTGGCCTCGAAAGTCTGTTCAGCTTTTGCTTCGACAAACCTCCTCCTTAGAAATCCCGTTTTGTCAGGTGCCCATCTCTTCTTTAGAGAAAGAGCCTCTGTGTTTGGAGGAAAGACTGGAACCTTTTTTTTTGTTCTTTCTTTTTGACTTTCCATTCTCTTTTTTCTTTATGGGCTCTGAAGTTCTACATTTTCTTTACTGCCTTCTTTCTATCTTCCTTTACAATTCTCAACCCTCTTCTTTCTTTCCCTACTTTTTTTTTCTTTTCTTTTTTTTTAATTTTGGCACAACTCGTATTCCGGCTCTCCCTTTTCACCCTCCTCATATAGCTCCTTCCCCTCTTTCTTTTTCTCTCTGCCTGTCTCGCTCTCGCGCTCAGTCTTTAAATTTACTTGAACCCAGGGACCCTGTCTGTTACGTAAATGGGTTAAACACAGACACACATGTGCTCACATAGTGTATGTACACACTCGTGACTGCACGTACAAACCCCCTTTCACCACACACACACGCGCACACACACACACACAAGCACAGTGTGCTATATGGCCAAACTTGGCTTTGCAGCTTTTGGCAGGCGTTCAACTCTCTCCCGGGCTCCACTATCGCTCACTAGTTGATGCAGTGTTTACATGAGCTGCCAGTCACAACCAAATCAAAAGCTTTTCTCTCTGAGCTGAGAACAGTTGGGGGCCGAGGAGGTATGCTCTGAGCGGATATGTTCATTCTGATTTGACTTTAGCCTTTTTGAGTGCTGAACGTAGCCATTCGTGTAAGTGCTGCTGCTCTGCTCCCTCTTGACATCAGCCACGTCGGCTCTTTAGCGTAGCTGCATGATGATTCTTGACCCATTTTGATAACGCTCGGGGCTGAACCTCACCGACTCCTCGCTGCTGTAAGTAGATTGTTGATCGACTAATTCTACATCTTGATCATGAAACATCTGGTGCTGACTAAAGAGAGTGAACCCTGTGAACCCTGGGGTACGTAAGCCTGTTATAAGGTTATGTAACATATTATGGTGGCTGCACAAGGCATTACCTCACTGGTTAGATTACAGGGGATCAGGTCTGCTCACACACAACCTCTGCCCCTTCACTCACACACATTTCTTTGCATTTTAGAGAGTGGATTAAAGAGCATATGTCTTTTTAATTAAGCCTGCTCACTTTCTTTATGTTACTGTTGGAATCTAAAATCTGTGTGTGTATTTTGGCTGGCTGAAACAATGAAATTGTATTTATTGTTAGAAGCTATAACCCGATCACTATTAATATGGATTAACTGTTGAGCACACCATGGTCCCGTTATTATTCGGTCAATCAGTTATCGTGTTTATTTGTGTTTTTGTGTGTAGTTGAGCCGGGGAGTACAAGGATGATGTGTGGGGTGATTGTGGTAAGGAGGTGAATTAGATTTTGGAATTAGAATTAGTGGAGGGACATTAAGCGGGATGGGCTTACAGGCCTAAGCGCTGTGGTTTGGTGGGGGGATGTGATCCTTACATAAACGCTCACACACACACACACACACACACACACACACACACACACACACAGAGAGAGCAAAAATCAATCAATACATGGATGCCTGTTTGTTCTCTGTTTGAAAAGTAGGGGAGAAGACGGATTACAGGAGAAAAGAGTCCGAACTAGAAGTAAGGCAAACGGTCAAACACACACAAAAGTTGAATGTGTGTGTGTTTTTGGTGATTTGTGCTCTTTGTGCACACACACACACGGCTTGTTCCAGATCCAAACTCTGAAAGACTGGAGGCCTCCGTTGTCTGTCAAAAGCCTCGGACTCGACTGCTGTCCTTTGCCTAGAATGAGTGCAGCCTTTTCGGGGACGTGGAGTGAAGAAGGTGAAAGGTCATGAGAGGAGAGCGTGTCTGTGTATCAAAGGGTTACACTTCAATTTAAATCAGTGTCAAATGAAGACGAAAAGAGATGATTAGAAAGTCATTCACATCCTTATGTGGTAGCTCTCAGATCTGTTTTTTATGAAAACAGTGTTACAGAATTCATTACTTTTCTAATTAGGCTTACAGATAAACATTTATTTTAACTGCTGCAGCCTCAGTGTTCACACTACGTAGGCACTTAGAGATCTTTAAAACAGACATTATTAGATATACGTTATCCCTCTGTCTTGTCTTATTCTCTCTCTCACACACTTTTTCATACGCTCGCACACGTTAATTGACTCCACGTAGCAGCGATGACGCTCCCCAGTGAGTGTCTATACAACCGGACAGATGGTGGTTCACTTTACTGTACATCCACATCCTGATTGGATTGTCTACTTGTCTGTGTTGGTGCCATCTCTTTCTTGTCCGGACTCCAAGCTGTCAGCAGCTATCCTCACCGCGAAGGGTTACCAGCGTCACCGTTTGTTGGATTTCCTTGTTTTCATCATTTCTTCTTTGTGTGCTTTCGAGCTGCAGAAACGATTTTAATATACGTCGACGTATTCACACTTTTTGACAAATACGTCTCTGTTGACCTCACTGCTCAGCCTGTTTCACTTTGTCCTGAGTGATACTTGACATTAGATATACATTCAACATATATATTAGAGATGTTTTTTTGTTTGTTTTTTGGGGAGGTGGTTTTGTAGATAAAGATTTGTATTTATCTCGTACGTGTATCCCTTCATGTGATTCTGTTTTTAGTGACTGGAATAAGGTGGCCTGTGTTGGTATTTGTGTATCCTGCAGCTGTACATTCATGGGCCAGAGCTGCTCAGACCTGTTTTCTTTGTTTTCTCTGCACCCATGCACATCTGCCCTGCCCCATCTAATTATGGCCTCGTTGACTTCAGCTGGACATGCAGACACTCAAACACGTCCTCGGAGTCACCCGTCGGTTATACAGTCTGCTGGGTTAACTCAAGGCTCGCCGTCGCACCAGGCTCCAGCTCCCTCACATGACCTCACCCTTTGCCCTCAGCGAGCCACACAATGGACAAAGAGGCCTTCAGGAGTGTGTGTTTGTGTGTGCCTATGTGGATATTACCAAGTGGCATGCCATGTTCCTTTGAGCACACTGACCTCTTACATATAGTTGTGTGTGCTTGAAGCATGTTCAGTCTAAAAGTGAGATGGCACCTGTAACTCAGAGGCACAACTTCAGTTTGAACATAAACCTGCCAGCTCCTCTCCTCTCCTCTCCACCTTGCTTCCTCTCCTTCCCTGCCCTCCCGGACTGTTGCTGCATGGCCTTTAATCCTCAGTCTGCGTAGCAACACTCACACACTCTTAGACACACCAACACACTGGCACAAACCCACACTACTGCCAACACCAAGCCATATTGACATGGCACAAAATGAGCGATCATCAACCCATCTTCAACCTCGTCCAACTCTGCTGTCATTGGCTCATACGATCTGACTTCATAGTTGTGATTGGACAGTGTGTCCACACCCCTGTGTACACACACACACACACACACACACACACACACACAAGCACTTTCAAACACACTGTTTGCTCTACTTCCTACGTTGAGCTGTCTGGCTGGCATCATCTCCAGCTACAGTGCCAAAGGGTCAAAGGTGACCACCGCTTGGCAGCACTGGCTCCATGTCCTTCCGCTCTTCTGTCTGTGTGTGTGTGTGTGTGTGTGTGCGTGCTGTCAACGTGACAGCGTGACCTCTTTGATCAAGTTTCCTCTCCTGGAGTTTTCCCTCCATGTGTACTGTATATATCCATTATAACATACACAGCCTGTATACACTCTGCTCCTCGACTTGCCAGCAGCCTCTCCTCGTCCCTGCTGCTAACATCCCTGCTCCTCCTTTGCTTTAAATTCCCCCCCCCTCCCTACTTTCTGCCTCCCACCCTCCCTCTGTCCTCTTGGCACAGATTGACAGGATTGAGTCACTTGGATTGTTCACACTTCCTAGTGAGACACATATTGTGTGGATGTCCAGGCCCATGAGTGCCACTCTATATATGTACAACCCTGCCGGGAGCAATATTATCTACTGTATGTGATTGCCTTTGTGGATATGTATGCTGTTTAGAAATTACACAGTCGAAAGAAATATAGGACTTTGTTCTTTATTGTGGTAAAAAAGTGTTTTTTTCCCCTGGAAAATCATTTTCAATATGAATTTTTTGCATTCCCAACAGAACCGTCATTATTTTCAAATGCATCTAAACGGATAAACTCTCCTTACTTTCATCATTGCATTTCTCAGGAGCAAAGGACTTAAGAGATCCTCTGTAATTGGGTCTCTCGCTTTCCAGCGGAGCACATTCACCCAGCTGACTTTTTGACGTATTGTTATGTTCATAAAGTGGCACATTTGCTGAGAATTTTCATTGAAGTTTTCCTCGGGAGAAAAAGACTTGGCTGCAGGAAGAATGTTTGTTATCGCCGTTATCTCAGTGGTGCTTTTGGAGGAGTTGGCAACCTTGCTCAGTATCACTTTGTGTGTATGCGTGTGTGTGTGTGTGCGTGTGTGTGTGTGTGTGTCTGCATTGAGGATGTTTTCTCACTCTTATCGACGTGTCCTTGGCTGTGCAAGTGCTCGAGCATTCTATTAGTGTAATTCACTTTCTTTTATGTTTCTTCCAAAGAAATGCAAAGACCTTGGACAGTTAAAGTGAGGAGAAGAATATCAGTGTAAGAGCCATGTAGAAAACAACACTCAACACATGACATTTAAAACTGAGAAGGATGTCGATAGATTGCAGGTGGTCGAGGTTGTTTAAATCTCAAAGTGAGTTTGTTATAAACTGACAGATGAGGACGAAAATGTGAAGTATACCAGGAGAAGTAAGGAAGACGTTTCCAATGCTAGAGCATGGGAGAGGCTTACCTTAAAGCACCCCTCTGCTGGCCAGACAGGAAGTGTGTGTAACAGCCTCAACACAAAGACCCACAGTGTGTATCTGGGCCAGCAGGAAGAGAAACGAGGGAGGAGAAATCCAAGTCTCAACACAGGCCTTCCCTGACACCCCTGCTCTATATTCAACTCTTTACTTTCCCTCAAACTTTTCCTACTTTACTGGCTTTAAATCTGCACTCGCCGATCTCTTGTACTTCACTCAAACTCTCAACATTCACTTTCTTTTGTCTTGTATATTGCCTTAGTCCTCAACCTTTGACGACTGTGTGGTATGTTACAGAAAAAAAAAAAGAAAAAAGATGTGCAGTGTCTAACTACTGTGCAGTTTGGTTGTGGATTATTTCCATACGAAGCATACATTTTTTTCCATACTCCCTTGTAATTTATTTTCTTTCTACGAAGTTTCATTGCCACTCACTTCTGCCGCAAATATGCCCTCTGTCACAGAGCTACGTGTCAGGGATTTTTCTGACCATGTTCTATTCTATTGTAAATTTACATTCCTCACTTCCTTCTGTCCTTGTACTTTTCGGGTTTGCGCGTCCCTCTCAAGAAGCCTTTTTTTGTCTTCACCACCTCCTGGTGTAAGATAGTGTAAAGCATTTGAGTGGAAGCACTTTATTTAAACATCATACTGTGCACATTATGTGTTTAATCTAACAATCAAAGTCAGGAAAATGCAGACAGAATAAACTATACTCCAATCTTAATGATATTCACATTTCCTTATTTCACTGATTTGATTTTATTACCTTCTTATCTCTCTCTCCCTTTTCCTCTCTTTGTCTTTCTGTCTTTCTGTTTGTGGCCTGCTTCTTTCCACAATCTTGAGAGTGAAGTCTGAGCTAGCAGAGACGCCTGGCCCAAGGCCTTGTTGCATTATTTGCATTTCACCGTGCTCTTTATGTGCCAGGAAAAAGCCACCTGGTGGTGATAATCCTGTACTGCAGCCACCCCTTGGGTGTGTTCGTCTCCGGTGTGTGAATCTAGTGGGAGCCTTGTAGGTAGTGGTGAGAGTAATCGTACCTCCACTGCCCCCTCCCCTTCCTCCTCCCTTCTTTTTCCCTTCCCAGTGTTCCCCTTCTCCTTCCCTTTCCGGCCTTTGTGCAGCTGCAGTCATTTGGGCCAAAGCAGACAGAGCTATGCAGAGACACTCAGTGGCCCTTAGCATGCTTGTCCCCCGCCTTAGTTGACGCCTTTAAACTGAGTGGAGATGGAGGTTGACAGGGTAATAATGCTGGTGTCAACACCACTTACAGGACAGTTATATCAGTATCAGCTCAGCAGGAGGACGTTCACACTCTGTTAGGCTGGGTTGTGAACCGTGCTGGGGGCCCCCAGCTTTAGCCACACACACTTCACACACACAAATGCAGTATAATCGGCCCTCTGCTAATGAAGCAGCTTAGACGTACATGAAAGGAAATTGCTCACAAGTGTTTACATTGAATGTGAATGTATGCATGCTCAGGCTGAACACATACATTCATCATTTCCATCATGTATTTTTTTTTTCATGTATTAAATTTTCTATCATTACCAAAAAAGATTTTCTTTTACAGCTAACTATTTGCATGTGAAATTATGAATTCAAATAATTCAAGTCCACGTCATATCAGAGTCATGTCTTCTCACCCCGACATGTGTTAGCTGGAGCATTAGATTTTTGTGCGTTTGTCTTCTAGCGTTGATTCAAGTGGGACTCGAGCTCCTTGAGTCCTCGCAATCCTTTCACGACTCTGCATGACTCCAAAGCACAGAATCCTATTAACCCCTTGACGCCTGAATTTGTTTCCAAGCATTAAAAACAAAATCATGTTTCTGCTTTCAAGTAGATGCTAAATTAAGTTGAGAACGTTTATTTAAAAACAGCACATAAATAGATATTACATAAAAATAGCACATACATAAACGGATGTTGTTCTGTCTCCGACTTGTCCTATGACAAACTAATGCTTTCTAAAGGTTCCTAGGTTTGTATTGAAAGTGCATCAACCGGCAGTGGAGGAATACGGACGCTATGTTGGCTGCATTTGGAGCGGAAGTGGTTTGATGCAAATTTGCGACAATAGGCATCAAGGGGTTAAAACTAGACTATCCACACTAATTATGAATCTGAGCTCTGTTGGGGGGTATCTGTGACCATGATGCCTAGCATTGTCTCCACTAACCAAAGAGACGGCTTATGAAGTCAGCTGTCTCTGAAACAGAAATCACAACAAATAACATCAGGTCAGTTTCTGTTCGATTGGGCTTCTAAAGGATTTCTAGGTTTGTCTAAGTTTCTATCTTTGCATACGCTTATGCTTTGGGGCTTTTTCAAACCTTTTTTAAATATAAATAACTGGACCTGCTACCAAACCGTTTTCGTATTATTAACAGATGTTTTGGATCAGTGATTTCAGGTTTGGTCCTGAACAGTTGGAAACAATGAAATACTGGCAATGAACGCGTTGTTTCACATTCTCTCAAAGTTAAATCAGCAACATAAAAAGAAAAACGTCAAAGATTGAGCACCTGTCTCTTTGGGCATGAAGAGGAGGAAAAGAGGGGTTTAAAACCTAAAATCCAAACTTACTTCATGTTTCAGCCTCAAAACTAACATAGAGTGAAGGCACAAAGTTTTACAGCAACTAATGGAACAAAGTTTGATTCAGACACGCACATGACAGCCGCTTCACGCATCCTTTGCTTAAGTTCATAGTGCTCAGGGGAAGTCATTTCACAGCCCTCTGAGTAAGAATTTGGCTTAGGTCCACTTTAAATGCCACAAGTGAATTAGTCCACCCTTGAAATTAAGGATATATCAATTTGCCAAAAGCCTTTGGAATAAAAAGCTGAATTTTTTTTTTTGTATTTCCCATTTTCACCACATAAAGGGATAAACCTACTTTGGAATGAGAGATAAATCCCTTTCCCAAATTTGATTGGATTTCTCCTACTATTCAGGTTAATTTATAATAAACCAGCCCTTATCTTTGAATACGACCTTTGAACACAAAAACTGAACAGTTAGCCAACATTGTAGTAGCTTGAGAATCTTCTGCTGACTTTACTGTCATAGATCCTTTTTTTTTTTGATGTTGAACATGCCTTAAACAAACAGTTAGAGACCCATTTCAGGAGCCAAATGTAACCCACTGCTGGGTCCCAACCCTGTGATGGAGAAACATTCAGAGGACTGTGAAGCTGTGTGACTCAGGTCCGCTGTAATCTGCACTGATGGCGCCAAGAGGTGATGCTGGGGTGAGGATAAGAGGATGAATGGGGGAGAAGGGGGGGGGGGGGAACAACGGGAAGATGTGAATAAAGAAGAAGGGGGGGTATGCATGGGCATCCAGCCAGCCACATACCCCCCCCCCAACCCCACCCACATACACACACACACTTCCACTCTGCACTCACACCCTCAGTCAACCACTCCATCGATACCCTGCGAGTTCGTGCTTAGTCTCTAGACCCATAACCCCCCCCTTCCCACTTTCCCACTTTCAAATGCTCCCTCCACTATCCTCCGTGCCCCCAGCCTTGTAATCCCCCTCTCTCTCCTATCTCTGCTCCTTTCTCCCTCCTCCTCCTTGCTCTTCTCTTCTCCTCCTCCTCCTCCTCCTCCTCCTCCTCCTCCTCTCCTCCATCCCTCCCCTGGTCTCTCAGCATCCCTCTCTCCTGGGTCTTCTTGCCGTGGTGTGGTGCTGTTGGCAGAGCGTGGGCGCAGGCGGCACACAGACGGGAGCACAGATGGGCAGCAAGCTGCGCAGGGCGGCAAGGCACACCTGCTCCACACAAACACACACATACACACAAACACACACACAGACACACAGGGCCCCACTCTGCCACCTTGCCACACGGCCTGCCTGCCTGGCACAGTTATACAGGGACACAAACACAAATACACACATGCATACATACATCCGAACATACATTTATTTGTACAGTCATGAATACATACAAACATGTATACTGAATTGAACAGTGCACATGCTATGAAAACGTTGTTTCATTCTGTGCAAATATCCAATTTTACTGGGGGTTTTTTGTCTGAATTTTTCAAGGCTTTAAGAGTTCAAGTTTCTTTCCTTAGTATCTGCCTGTCCTTAGTTTTTTTTGTCCAACAGATTAAAATTTAAAAGGCCACATTCACATAAGTGGTTAACCACATGGGGATCTGCTGAACACTTTTAAGACAAAAGCATCACTGCAGACATGAAACATACAGAAAACAGTCGACTTCTTAACGCTCAAACAGAAATCCTCACGACACAGACTGAAATATATTTAAATCAAAAAAAAAAACAGAAGAAATATAAATAAAATAAATAAAAAAGGGAAAAAATAATAAAATAAGGTCCAATAAAAGAGCTGAGTGAACATCTGTGTGGGATAGCCAGGGGGATTAGGAGGGTTTGGAACATTTTAAGCGCATTAAGGATTAAAAAAAGGTCAGAATGTTTAGCAACATACCGATAAACCTCTTAAGCGAAACCCAATTGGGAGGCTGTACGGCGTTATCCTGTGTTTTGGGGAGGAGGGGGGGGGGGGGGGGGGGGAGAGTTGACATTTGTTCCAACAAGGAGGGGAATCTCTCTGAACCAACAGTCTGCGCACATACACGTTACACACGGACGCACACTGGTTTGGTGTGGTGACAGGGTGCGTTAGCGCTCCTGTTAGTTTGAACGCCGATGTCATGAATGTGTGTGTGTGTGTGTGTGTGTACTGCACTGACTTTTTAAACAACCAGCAGTGTTTAGGCATCTGTCAAACAGTGGTGTACCACTGTTGAGGCCACTTGTTGCTCAGCTTTTGCTTCGGTTTTATCCCAAGTTTATAATCATGAGGTCGAATGTTTCCTCACTACGAGCATCGTCTGCTGCTGGAGGGTGCAGAGACACTTTGGGTGACGTTAGAAGGTGTTTCAATCTGGCACCAGCTTTAGTTCTCTGCTCTTGACTTGAAGAGTGACAGACTGGCAACTCAGTCTGACCCCTAACAGCAGTTGGTCAGTGGCACAGGTCACCGAGCCAAAGCCTAATCCACAAGTGATGGAAGGATGTTAGGTCAGTTTGTTGCCGTGGGCAACGAGAGCTTGTTATTCCTCACACTGATCAACCGATCGACCGTGTAATACGAGGAGAAGAGTGAACATCAGACGGGGTCGTATCATTAAAAAAAATGATGAGGAGGAGAGTGCAGGACGGTTTGAATTGATTCAGAGGAAAGCCACAGAAACACAGAGAGTTTAGCGTCACAGAAATTCATTTAAAGGCTAAATCATTTAAAATACAGAATCCTTAAAATTCTCATGAAATTCTGCGTCATCAATCAGTTCTAAATGTGTAATCCCAGTCTGGCTGACAGACTTATGGTATGTATTTCATAAATGGGGATGAGCTGGTCCATATTATAGGCTGCTTTGGGATAGTTGCAGGTAGCAGCGGGAGCAGGATCGTAGAGGTGTACCCTTTGCGAAGATGATCATCTTGGTTACTGCAAACAAAGAGAAAGGGGGGCTCTCCAGCTCCAACATGTGGACAGAACCGCAAATCTAATCCTAAACACTGTCACTAAGTAAAACTGGACCCGCCTCTCTGTAGCAAACACTATTTTGCATACTTTGCCTTTTCAATACTAAAGTGGATCATAGATCAATCATTGGCTTCATGCTCACTCTGACCTCAGAAGTCGCAGGATGTTTCTATTTTTACATCGATGACACTGAAGAAAAGTAGAAGGTACAAACATGAATGCACAAAGACAAACAATTTATCTACCTAATTCCCCCAAAACAGTAACATCAGGATTGACTCAATGGTAAAGCACTGTGGAGACAGTCTCATCGATCACGCTTTAAGTTTACTAATCGAGGTAAGACAGGTGTAGGTGACATCTGAGCAAATTCAAGCCGTAAGAAGAAAAGCTTTGAAGTAAAAAGAATAATGGATAGAGCAACTACCCAACATGGTAATCAACAGAAAATGAGCACTGTCCTGCATGTGCCTGCTATCAGATCAAACAGTTTATTATCTGTGTGTAATCGTTGTTAGAGTCACTGGCTTTAGATCGCTGCAGGGTTGCCTGAAGGTTTGAGGTTAGACATGGGTTTGCCGGCGGAGGAGGTAGTGGGGCAGCCACAGGGGCTGGAGGGCTATGATTGGGGTAGCTGAGGGGAGGGCTTTGGGGGGGCTGTGGTGGTAAGATAAGGGGCTGGATGTGTGGTTAGGAGGCATGGAGGGGGGGGGGGTCAGAGGGGGTTACTGCTGCTGTTGTAGCTGCAGCTGGCAGAGCGGTGATAACCAGCAACCAGAGCTCCTCTGTCTATCCCCCCTCTCCCCCATATCCCCCCTCACTCCTCCTCACAGCTAGATGATGCTCTGTTGAACTCGTCTAAGCACTGATTTGTTTCAGAGTTCAGATAACTATAGCGGAAAGATCAAGCATCGTCGTGACGTACGGTCACCAGGACATTAAGTAAAATTGTTCTCTGTAGACAGAAGTCTACACTTACACCGTGTTCTGAATGTCCTCACACCATGAGATGCCCATGAGCCTCAGCAACAAAACCAGCTTCATCCTTTTATTTGAGTGGAAGAACAACCTGCAAGCAGAGCCCAATGCCCTGCTTCTGTTTCCTGTCTGCAGTGCCTGTGAAGACATGGACGAGGTACCTGGAAGGAGAGGGCTCTAAAAGGCGCTGGCCGTGTCTCCATATGCGACGTTTAGTAGAAGGAGTGTGGACAGTAAAGCTCCCGTGTGCTGTGAGGAAAACAACGAGATACAATGAAGTCAGGGTGTCTGCTATAAAACAATAACATGTAGCTTTATGTGTGACAACATGGTGAGGTCATGTTGAAAATAACTACGGCACCAGTGTCTCTTATTCACCATGATCCTCAGTGTTCATGACAGGAAGTGAACACAGGAAGTGAGCACATGTCAGGGCCGCGAAAGACCAACGACAGCAACGTTCAAGACAAACTGAATGTCTTCATGGAAAACGGTTCTCTCTTTATTATCAGAGTATAAGATACATGATTACAAAGACGGGCATCATATTGTATTTAAAGTTCCCCAAGTAGAGAAAGCAGTGGCAGCAGTGTGGATAGCACGGGCTCCATGTCGTCCGTGGCGGCCTTGAATGTTCATGGGAGTAAAGTATACCTTGGAGCTTATGCATTTGATACCTCTCAAGCACACTGTATATACAGTTCTGTGGCTGTGTATCAACCAGTGTGTGCATGGTGTGAGACAGAGTGTTTACAATATTGTAGAGCCGTGTGGCGAAATACTACACGACGCTGAAAAGTCCAGTGAAGTCAGGTTGTTTTTCAACAGCTTTCATTGGCCATCATATATGTTTACTCTGAGTGTGTACCTCAGTGTTTGTCCACGTATGAGTGTGTGTTTGCAAGCGTCTGGGTGCGTGCGTGGCGGGGGCGCAGTCTCGTATGTTTGGAGTGAGTGCCGTCAGTTAGCTGGAATGTGGCGCTACCGCCAAAGCTAAGATGGCTGCCAAGCTCTAAGATGGCTGCCAGAATTACACCCAGCCAGAGAGAGACAGAAAGGAGCGGGAGATTGTGCACGAGAAGAGGGGGGGGGGGGGGGGGGGGGGGGGTGGAAGGAGCTCTCTTTTTCGTTTCTGTGCTCTTTCTGTCTTTCATTCCGCTCCTTTTCTGTCTCGCCTCTCGCTGTGGATAAGCAGTGCTTCGTAGGCAGCTAGACAGGTCTGTTATTGTTTCTGCTCAGTAATCTGTGGCTTAGTGTGGCTGCAAGGCAAGTGCTGCTGGCAGGAGTTTGTGTGCTCTGTTATCACCTACAGCCTGCAGATAAACACCTCCTCTGACTAGTTAGTTAGCAAGATAGCTACTGTCTAGCAAGGCCCGAATGGATGGCTGATATCATTAGCCACACGCACCACATCGGCCTTTGGATGGAGCGTAGCCTTCTCCCCGACTCGACACGTGTTCACAAAGATCAAGTCAAAACTCACAGATGCTCAGTATTGGTTCTAGCTCATATATCATTTTTTTCACAGCCCAGACAAGTACAGTATGTAGCGCCTTTAGGCTAACCTTTCCCAGCACTCCAGTTACAAAAGCTCATCTTGCACCGCTCTCTCAGCCTTCAGCCCCTTCAGGTGGAACTGGTGTCCGTTGTTGCCAAGATGGCATGTTTGTGTCTGCACATGTGAGCGAAGCCTCCATGCTTTACCAGGCCAGTCACAACAGGTGTGTGTACGTGCAGGTGTGTGTGTGTGTGTCTGTTATTGTTTGTCTTTCAACGCTGTCATCTGATTCACTTGAGGTAGAGTTTTGTCTCAGCTTTACCATCCGCTGCCTCAAACCCCTCGGGTCAGTGAGATCTGCATGGTCAGCCGTTTTTATAGGATCTCTATTATCTTTGTGTGTGTGTGTGTGTGTGTGTGTGTGTGTGTGTGCCAGGATTAAAGTATGAAGCAAAAAGAAAGAAACAGATTGAGAGAGTGTGAGCATGATAGAGTGGGTGTTGTTCATATGTGTGTGTGTGTGTGTGTGTGTGTGTGTGTGTGTAAGGTGCTCTGTTTACGCAGACTAAATCCCCACCAGCAAGAAGGTATTAAATAGGATTAGGGCGAGGGATATGATTGCGTGGTTAGATACTAAATGGCATAGCGGAACCCTGTAAATCATTGCACCTTAAGTCAGGAGGGACAGAGGGAGATGAGAGAGAACATTCTTAGACACGAGCCGATCACAGAGAAATGTGTGAAATAACACACATTCATGCCCATATACTTACAAGATGTATACCATATCCCAGCACATACTGCAGGTCCCTTTTATTCCCTCTCACACCTCTAATATCACACACAGTCTTGGCAGCAGGGTGCACAGCTATGATTCATCGAGCCATTGTACACTCACCAGTATGTTTTTAATTTCCTTTTTTAGCACACAAACCAGATCCTAAGCGTTTGTCTTTTTCTGTCTGTTTCTCTGCAGAATCTGGACAATCAGATAGTTCGAGCCAACAGGGGGACACAGACATCAAACCACCGCCCAATGGTAGGTTACACACACACACACACACACACACACACACACACACACACACACACACACACACACACGCACACGCACACTCTTTCTCTCTCTTTCCATATCACACACGTCCATGTCCAAACACTGTCAAATTAGCATACCAGAATTGATTCCATCATGCTTATCAGTCTTAACATTTTCCAATTATGGATCCAATTAGCAAACACACTCACACAGATGTTGATCCACAAACATAGTTGCAGATGGTCGCTCCCTCACAGGGATGGATTTTTAATTATTTATTTTTTTCGTTGACAAAATTCCATGAAATTTCCATTTTTCTTTTTTTTCTTCTTTTGCGTACGTTTCCACGTGAGGTCTGATCACCTTCTTTCCTGAACAGGGCACCTGAGTTTCCAGGACTGCTTTGTCACCTCAGGGGTGTGGAACGTGGCAGAGCTGGTCCGAGTGTCACAGAGTAAGTAGGAGAAACGCTACGGAGGAAAGACTAAGAAGAAGATGAAGAAGGAAAAAAAAATCACCCAACTATGATTTCTTGTCCTGATAGGGACTAAAAACTGCAACAATATAGTACAATTTTATTTACAGAGTCATACAGCGTATAACTTTTTGAGTAATTATCTCTACTTTCATATTTGTGTCATTGAAATATCTTTAGTGTATTTCTGAGTGTATGTATATTTCTCTTTGTGTCTTTTTTCTTCTTCCCTCTCTTACTCATGTTTCTCTTTCAGCTCCCGTTGCCACGGCATCAGGTCCCAACTTCTCACTGGCTGACCTGGACAGCAGTCCCAGCTACTACAACATCAACCAGGTGGCTCTGGGACGTCGCTCCCTGACCTCCCCTCCCTCCACCAGGTACACACTTTAAATGAGGAGTTCAACAGAGGTTGCAGTAGTGTAAAGGTGTAGAGAAATGATGTATGTTGCCCTGAAAACACCAATGACCACATAGTCCAGCTGTCTGCCATTAGCCGAGTCTCTAGTGGGTGAAGTCACCACGTGGCAGTAGAAGTGCTCGGTATGTGAGTCAATGGAGGGAAACAACACCGATGTCGACCAACCATTTCTCACTTTTTACCAACAGAGTGTCTTTCCTGGCTTGTAAAGTAAAGGTTTCTTTGTTCAAAGCAATATGTTTCTACAATCCACTAACAGTCTTGGACACTGTACCCAACCTCTCTCTGTGTGTGTGTGTGTGTGTGTGTGTGTCTCTGTTATGTGCTCCCCTCTTTTTGAATGTGTGATGGCTAGTTGTTGTTTTTTTTTTTTGGGGGGGGGGTTTGTTGCCTTTTCCTCTTTTGCATCTCTAAACTTTCTCTCTCTTCTTACCTCTGTCATCTGCTGTCACTTTAGGTCTGAGGTGGAGTTGTACGCAAACCTTCCGCGGAGGTAGTTATGACAACTTTCAAAGCTAATGAGACACGTGCACTGAAAAGAAAAGGAAAAAAAAAACACATCTATACACGTAAATGTTACACACACACATAGGAGAGATCATTACTGTGTGGCTGTCTCAGCTTCCTAACTTTTCTTTCCATGTCTTCCTGTTTCATTTCTAGCTTTAGTATCTCGTGTCTGTTTTACTCCAAGACTGAATCTCTACTAATGGGAATAACCTGAGCCCTTTTTAGACACTGTGAATGTTAGACTGGTAAAGAGCTGGAGTGCTTTTTCATGTGATGATTTGGATGTTATCACTTGTTTATACTTGTGCAGGGTATTTTATCTTTTATTCCACTCTTTCATTCACTTTTTTTTTTTTTCCCCATGTCACCTCCATCCTCCAAACGTCCTCCATCCTCGGCCTCAGCTCCAACAAGAGGAAGTCATTAGACGACAGTGAGCTGGAGAGCCCAACAGATGATGTTTTCTACCCTGGACGCTCGCCTGCCGCCAGCTCATCCCAGTCCAGTGCGTGGCCCAACGACATGGATGCAGGTACCCACCCCACACCTGGCACCCACTAAGCCAGCATGTCCTCACTCCTGCTTGACCTCCACCCCACCACCACCAGAGTCCTCCTACCTCCTTTTGACTTTGTCTCTTCTCAACACGCCCTACCTCAAACCTTCTGCCTTCACTTTGATGCTGTAGACATCCCTGAACGCCCTTTAAAAGAACATCCGACACCAGCTTCTTTTAATCCCTGTACGTCAGTCTGATTGATCGAGATCTGCAAGTCACATGGTCAAAGAGTAAAGCATGTTTTAATGAAAAGGGTATAAAGATTTCTGCCAAAGCAGAGGAAACATGTAAAGAAGAAATGTTTTTGAAAAACTACCATGACTCATCCCCCTCTCCAGGTGCTGAGGTTATTTTACACTGATTGGTCACTTAATGGATTTCAAAGCACATTAATGTTTTGAATGAGTCTCTGTGCTATTTGACCAGTCTTTCTTCTTTTTTTTTTTTACACCATCACTTCAACCTTTGCAAAGTGCTGTCTATCAAACGGCTTCAGACAAGATGTAACCGGGATGAAATAACAGCTTTTGGCAGCCTGCATTAAGGCTTTATGTTGGTGTTTCTATTGTTTTGGCTGGAACCACCGCCTCTTAGAATTAGCTTTGAACATAACTCTCTTTATTCTACCTGCACAGGGATTTTACCTCATCTATCAGACAGCCGACTCAAAGAACCCCCCCCCCACACACACACACCACACACACACACACACACACACACACACTCTCTTCCTTGTTCACTTTACTTTTTACTCCTAAATCGTGAAGGACTTTTGATTTACTCACCCCTCTTAAAGTAATTGTCACGAAAACAGTCGAAATGATGTTTAAATTA